>NC_090299.1:33477321-33781339 GCF_039906515.1 Pseudorca crassidens | reverse complement strand
TTTAAATACTTTAATAGCTTTACTGATTTTAGTCACAATGTCTCTTATTCATCTTATGATTAGGAATCCATTGATTTTTGGATTGTAATTTTTTTTGCATGGAAAGTTTATACGATCGTTCAAACACTTAACAACTACTTTTTCCATGCTTTTCCTTTTTTCTCTGTATTATTTGCTTTCCAAATATGTTTCTAGACAGTCATAGATTATTTTCTCACTCTGATAAGATTTTGAAAAAAATACAAAGAAATTACTGGAAAAGTGTTGGGTCAAACTTTTGTTCTCTCCATTTTCTCCATTCATTGGCCATTTATTTATTTATTCACCCAGTGAATAGCTGGGTATGTGCGATGATTCTTGGGAGCTTCTAAAGGAATACTGTGTTGTGAACTTGAAGGCAGCTGCCGCAACTAAGATATCACAGACACAGTGCCATGGAGGCTAAGAATTCTTTAAAATGTGTTGTCATCATTTTTCTATTTCACACATAATACTCAATATATGCTCATTACAAAGTATTAAAACAGTTCTGGAGTACACAGCATCTAATTCACCCCTCCAATGTGACTAACATCCCCTTAAGTAACCACTGTTATCGGTTTGATGTGGATCCTTTCTTTGAGACGCACAGAGACACAAACACACATTTACACCTTATAACTTTATTCATCCTCATTACGTATTTGTTTGTTAATGGGAATCAGAGTATAAAAATGGCATGAAATTGATTTTGTTTCATATTTAAGGAAGACCCAAAGTTTAATAAGCAAAGCTGATCTTATACAAAGGTGAAACAACCTGGCTATTTGTAGTATTTTACATGCCCAAAGGCCAGCCCACTCAAAAAGATTCTCCCACTGACAGGTTTAAGTTCAGTCACTTCTTATGATTATGTACTAAATGTTTGTGTTCCCCTCAAATTCATATGTTAAAGCTCTAACACCTGACATGATGGTATTAGGAGGTGAGACTTTAGGGAGGTACTTTTTATTTAGCTGAAGTCATGAGGGGGTTGATCCATGATGGAATTAGTGTCCTTATAAAGAGAGAAAGAGATACCAGAGTTCCCTCTCCACCATGTAAGGACTCAGGAAGGCAGCTGTCTGCAAGCCCGGAAGGAAGTCCTCACCAGGAACTGAATCTGCTGGCACCTTGATCTTGGATTTCCCAGTCTCCAGAACTGTGATAAATAAATGTCTGTTGCTTAAGCCACTCAATCTATGTTATTTTGTTATGATAGCTCAAGCTGACTTATATAGTTTCCAAAAAATTGCAAAAATAATTTCTAAAGGAAGGACTCTTCATTATCACTCTAGTGTGGATTCATTGGCCATTCATTTATTTATTCACTCAGTGAATAGTTATCAAGCAGCAGCGTGTGCAATAATTAAGATGTTGTGTGACATTACTAGGGATTAAAAGATGAAAGAGATCACGTTTCCTCCAAAAGTTTGCAAATAGCCTCTTTTTTTTTTTTTTTTTTTTAATTTATTTATTTGGCTGCTCGGGTCTTAGTTGCGGGATGCAGGATCTTTAGTTGCAGCATGTGGGATACTTTAGTTGCAGCATGTGGGATCTAGTTCCCCGACCAGGGATCAAACCCATGTCCCCTGCGTTGGGAGCATGGAGTCTTAACCACTGGACCACGAGGGAAGTCCCGCAAATAGCCTCTTGAATTGAAGACACTTGTTTAATACATCATCAGAGTATTTTCTACACTACTGCAGAACTTCAGGGGATAAAGAGACTACTTCTAGATGGGGAATCAGAGAAGAATTCTTAAAGGTGTTACTTGGGCTTAAAGTGTAGGTCAGATTTCAACAAGTGAGGTTCAGATTGGGAAGACTAAGTAGAAGTAACAGCATGAACAAAACCATGGACAGGAAGTGCCAAGCGTTTAGGAAATGGTGAGTGACCAAGTCAAGCTGGAGTGAAGGACTCATGTAAGGGAGGAGTGAGAAATGAATCTGTAAGTATAGAATAGGGACAGACCATACCTGGAATCCAAGTTTGGAAATTACTCTGCAGGTAATGAGAAGCCATTAAAAAATTTTTCAGCAAGGAGGTAATGAGACACAAAAGTTTTTGGAGAAAGGAAACTATGGAAGGTATGAAGAGAATGAGTGGAAGGAGAAAATGAGTAAATATGTTATTATAGATAATTTAGCCATGTGGTAACAAGCATCTAGGCTGAGGTGGATAAAATGAGAATAAAAAATGGGGTCAGACTCAAGAGAAACGTAGAAAAAAGCACAAACAAAATGTAGGGGTTGGTTGTATTTGCTGGAGTCAAAAGCAATTCCAGGTTTAAGGAGTCACGTATCCTGATTTGCCTAGAACATTCTGGTTTTAGCCTATTCACGCATTCAGTCCAGTTTAGCATTTGTCCTGGATTTTCTCCTTTTTAGAGGAGGATCATTATTAATAGCTGCATCACAAGAGATTTGGTAAGACCTCTATATCGTACTTCAATTTCTGACATGGCCTCTCTTAGCAGAGAGTAAGAGGCAGGTTCAATTGCCAGAGTTCTCACATGGTAACCTCTGAAAGAGAGCCCATCTCTCCTTTCCCAACCTTTCCAGTCTCAACAGTACTTACATCTTCCTTAGAAGTACGGCATACAGGGTACTGGCTGATAAAATGATGACTTTGGGCTTGAGCAGGTAGCAACAGCTAGTTGCTTCCTGTTTTGATGGTGGTGGGAGCTGTATTTGATGCTACAAATCCTGCTGTCCACAGTACAGCAGCTAGTTATGTTATGACCCATGCTGGGTGGCCCATGCCATGACCAGTGGGAGGCAGGAAGCCACAAGGGTGACAGTCAATGGGTTTAGTGGGACATGTAGGGAATTAAAGATTAAGTGCAAGTGAAATACATGTGGGAAGTGGAGGCTGAACTGTCCTGCTACAGAGTATGTGGATGCTGTTGCTACAGCAGTTTGGTTATTTATTGTATGATATAACTCTATCACCTTTTTATTGTCTGGTTATGCTTATCTTATTTTGCAATAAACCCTTTCAAAAGTAAGGGTTTAATGTATGCACATTTAATAAAAATTAAGTATTGATTTTTTATTTCTCAAGAAAGTTGGTCAACATATAACACACAAAATACCATTCACAGGGGGTCATTAATGCTGTCATTGACCCATAAGACAATCAGAAGACAGAAATCTGCGGAAGAAGTAGCAACATCTACTTCAAAAGTTAGTCATTATTCTTAAAAAACCATGCTCATTATTTTAAAACATACAGTAGTCCCTCTGTATCCACAGGGATCGGTTCTAGGACCTTCTTGGGTACCAAAATCCTTGGATACTCAAGTCCCTTATATAAAATGGTGAGGTATTTGCATATAATCTATGCAAACCTCCCGTATACTTTAAATCATCTATAGATTACTTATAATACCTAACACAATGTAAACGCTATATAAATAGTTGCTGGTGCCTGAAAATTCAAGTTTTGCCTTTTGGAACTTTCTGGATTTTTTTTTCTGAATATTTTCTATCTGAGGTTGGTTGAATCCATGGATTGGAAACCTGTGGATATGGAGGACCGATTGTACTTGGCATTTGGCATTTGCTGTCCATGCTTTTGTTCATGCTGCTACTTCCACTTGGAACCTTCTTCCCAACATGAACCTACTTGTTGAAATCTGACCTATATCTTTAAGCCCAAGTACATATCATTCCATGCAGCATGGCTTCACTTGTGTCAAATGACAGTTAACCTAAGTTAATTTCTCTCATTTTTAATTCCAAGTTTCCTTGGGCCTGTGAGCAATGGCTATTAATGAGTTGACACCATTAGCAGAAGATTTTGCAAACAGTTAAATTATGACAGTTTTATAATAGTGTGAGCAGATGAATTAAACAGAAAATCAATTAATTCCAATTCTGAGTCAAAATGTTTAATCCAATTCACAGAATCAAAGAAAAGCTTTTGGAAGTTTATTGTGTCAAAGGTGAATTTTCTGACTGTATTGTAAATGCTACTATAACTTTAAAAATTAAATTTATGAATGCAAATTATAATATGAATACATATTTTCGTGGAGCATCACAGTAAAAGAATGCTTTTACTAAAGTGACAAATCTATGGAGCAGAAATGTGCTTGGGATTGACTGTGGTACATATGTAATAACACCGTGATATTCTATTAATTCAAATGTACTCAAAATCCACACATAGTTTTACATATACAAAACTTAGAGTGAACTGTATATCATATTTAGAGGATATGCACACTTTTTTTGGTGTTGGTCACTAATCAGCTTTTAGAAATTGCATTTTGCTCAAAATCAGCTAGAAGTCTTTAGTTAAGATATTCAACAAACAGACAGAAAAGTAACTTCAGCTTTTTAGTCTTTATAATTGCAATTATTGAAAACAAAACTGCAGATGGGAAGACACTGAAATTTATCCCTATGAAAACAAGGAATTTGCTAAAAAATAATTAAACAATGAGAGTTCATATTGTGTAAAAGATTTAATTTTGAAATTTTTAAATTGTATTTTGGAAGACTTGACTTATGTAAGGACGCTTTAGACAGAGCTCCTGTTTAATAGGATAAAGTTATACCCTGTACCAGATTTTACAATATTTGGAAAAATATTCAAAAATCATAAATAGAAACAACTTATTTGATGAGCTTTATTTTGTAAAAAGAAAGAAAGGAAAAATCAAAATGGAGGCAAGAAGACAATAGCTTTGAAAATATTTAAGCTCAAATATTTATACATTTTAATATAGAGAGATATATAATCAGAATTTTAATATCTTCCATTTGGTAGAATTTTCTCTGAGCTTATTAGGTGTCTCTGTCCTAGGAGGAGAGTATTTTCACAATTAAAAGTATTATGGTTTATATATTTGAGCAGCCAAATAAATAATGCTAGTATTGGATTTTAGCCCATAGAATAAGATAGAGTCCATACAGATATAAATAAATGAGGAGAAAGGAAAGCTCTTCCTTACGGTAAATTTCAATGAATAAATATAGAAGAAAATAGAAAATTACCATTAGGTAAACAATATAGTCATAATTGTTACAGAAGAATCCACTGATTGATGCTAGATTTAGTGGATGAAAGTTTGATGAGAAATTTATTTTCATAGTTTCAAAGTGTCTCCTAAGTAAGCTTTAACCTCAAAGGGAAAGATGGTAACTTTTCAGTGAGAAACCAGGCAAAGACTACCTTAACCAAGTGAGTGATGAAGATCAGTAGTATCAGGAAATAACACACATTAACATCATGAACCTTGTGATACAATGCACTGAGGGGGACACATCATACCTGTGGTACTTTTGTCCAAAATATGTGCTCTTGTGTCCAGTCATGAGAAAACCTTAGACAGCAGCAAACTCAAGTGAGGGACACTCAACAAAATAACTGACCAACACTGTTGTAAAATGCCAAGGTCATTAAAGACAAGGCAAGACTGAGGAACTCTTAACGACTGCAGAAGACTAAGGAGGAGTAACAAATAAATGCAAGTGGGAGCCTGAGTAGATTCTAGAACAGTAAAAGAACATTAGTGTCAAAATGCAAGCAAGGTGTTCAGTTTAGTTAGTAGTATTACAGCAAGTTCATTTCCTTTTGCTGACAATTGTCCTATGGTGATGTAAGATGTTAACACTGGGGAAGACGAGTGAAGGATATTTGGAAACTATTGGTGCTATTTTTGCAACTTTCTTATAAGCAAAAATTAATCTAAAACATTTAAATTATTACGGCTTGCAGAGAAAACGCAATTGAAGGTGCTCACAATTTCAAGTTTCTAATTATAAATTGCAATATTGAGGAAGACTGTAGAAAATTTATGGAAAAAATTAAGCCAGCAAGGCCATATTTGAAAAAGTTGGAGGCATATTTTAATTTCCCTACCCTTTATATCTGGCCTAGCCTCATGACTTGCTCTGAGCAATAAAATGTTGTTCTACAACAGCCTTGTGACAGACACTCTCTGCTCAGGGAGAGAGAAAGCTCAAACTACCCAGTCATCCCAAACAACACAGTCAAGGCCTTGGACACGCGAGTAAGGCCCTCCTCAGCCAGCTGGCCTCATGCTACAGACTACAAACATATCAATAAAACCCCTTTAACACCACATGGAGACAAAGTATCCCAGCTGTGCTCTACTCAAATTATCAACCTGGAGAATCGTGAGCAAATAAACAGTGTTGTTTTAAGCCTTTAAGGTTTTTTTGGAGGGGGGATGTTTTGTTTTGTTTTTTTCTGTAGCAATAGCTAACTAATACGGATTCACAGAGAAGAGATTAATTACTTCAACTCAGATGATGAAGAAAAACTTGATTTGGAAGGTGACTTTTGAACTTGGACTTGAAAGATTTTAAAAGGTGGAGATTTGAGCAAAAGACTTCCCAAATGACAAATGGCACAGAGGTCTCAAGACAGGAGAGTGTGGGAAGCTCTTATAAAGGAAAGCAATTCAATGTGGCTGGAGCATAGTGACAAGGGGGTATATCCATGACCCATACAGGGTAGCTGTATCAATGGAGTTCACTGGCAATTTTCCATCACTAAATCGTTCATCTTACATTTCATAAGGTAAACTGATTTGGGGTAAGATTGCCAAAATCATGTTGCCACAAAATGAAAAGCACAGGTGTTCCATTTTTTCGTCCTTAGATGGCACCAATGAGTTTGTGATCCACAGTTCTAGTGCCAATGGGGAAACTTTCCTGATACCTAGATCAGCCAGGAGGAGAATTTTACTCAATAAAAACCTTGGGGTTTGGTCGAGGCTCAAGTTTAAGCACAGAGGCATATGTCTGAGAGCTCTGGGGAATTGTCTAGACTATCATGCCAAGATAGAAACTGGATTTTAAAATCTTGATTTAGGCAGGCTGCCTAGATAGGAAATGGGTTTTAAGTCTTTAGAGATGGGAGTGTGAGAAGTGGCTCTTGTTTCCACTTAAACTGAAGATCATTTTGTAACAATAGAATAGTGAGAAAGAACAAAACAAGTAAGATGACACTGTAGAGTTTAAGAGCACACAGGCTTCAGTCTCAGGTTGATTTAGTGTACGTCCTGGTTCATCGGTTGTTAAACGTGTGATCTTAGGCAAGTTACAAAGCCTCACTGAACTTCAGTTCCTCATCTTGAAATCTGAGGCAATAATACGTACCCCACAGAGCATTTATGAAGATTAAATAAAATCATGTATAAATGATGATAGCCAGTGCCCATCCCTAGTATCCAACACATGGTATTACTAACTTATTATCCTGATAATATTAAATGTACCCATCCATTATCAAACTTGGATTTCTTATGTGTGTAATAATTGAATAACATGTGAATTTTTTTTAGAGGTCCTGATCATGTTTTTCAAACAAATCAGGTTCACGGACGTGTGTGGTTTCTAGGTGTTCCCGATGTGTGTGCATCTTGATGATTCATCTATCTAATATGGTGACATGTTTTCTCTTATGGAAGGTGATTTGAGATATCAAGTATCATCTCCACATTTGACAAAGTGAACAGCAATTGCAGTAGACGGCCCTCAATGGACCCTGCCTCCTGGCATTCATGCTGCCACGTAGTCTAGTCCCATAATGACTCTGGACTGGCCCTGACACTCACCAAATAATACAACGTAGTGGAAGAAACACTGTGCCAGTGATTGGGCCTAAGCCTTAAGAAAGCCGGACATTTTTACTTTTTTTGATTTGGGGAGCCTGCCATTTAAGAAATCCAGCTACTCTGCTGGAATATCACATGGAAAGAGATTAGACCTGAGACCACCTAGTGAGAAAGTGGTCCCTCTGTCCCAGCCTACGAGCTGAGCCAGCCTTCTAGCTGTCCCTTCCAAGGTACCAGACTAGGGAATGAGCCATCTCAGACCGTTCAGCCAGTTAAGCCCTGAATGACTGCAGCCCCAGCAAACATCAAGCACAGCAGAACCACTGAGGTGATACCAGCCAACCCACCGAATCATGAGAGAAAATCAAAATGGTTGTTGTTATAACGCACTAAATTTTAGGGTGGTTTGTTACATAGTGATAGAGAACTAAAATGGGGCTTGTGTCCTCCTCTAGGCATTTGCAACAATGTTACAATGTTTCAAAGTATTTTAAAGAGACTGAGCTATGAATATGTTTAAGTCTACTTTACCTGCTTACCTCACACACACCGTGAAGAGAACCAGAACAGGAAGAAGCTTAAGGTACAGAAATTAGTTTCTCACATGCTTTTTCCTCAGGGTGAGTTTATCCTTGGAGACAAAGACAATTTAGAGCTTTCTGTTCCTTGAAGGTGGAGTGGGTGATGCACTGTTGTTCTGTGGCAGTCCTTTGTTCTCCTAAAGCAGTGTCTCTTGTATGTCCCTGAGGCAGGGATCTGTGCCTTTAGTGGTGATTTTGTGAAAAGAGATTGTGAAAAGAGATTAGTCACTGACAATTATGCCATGTGGGAGATTCCACAAAGTAGCTCACCTGAATCACTGTTCTAGTATTGTTATATTGTACACGTGTGTGTGTGTGTGTGTGTGTGTGTGTGTGTGTGTGCGCGCGTGTGTGTTTTACACAGGACACCGATTGGCTTGGCCTCCTTCATCCTGACCAGCGAGGGCAGGGTGGAAGCTTCACACCTGCTCGCTGGAATGGATGAGGCCAGCAGCGGGGAGACTCAGACACAGCAGTGAAAGGTCAGGGCATTTTATTCCAAATATTGGCAGTAACAGGAAAGCTGTCAGCTTTAGAAAACATGATAGAAAGAAAGGTGAGGGGTTCAAGGTCAAGTATACACAAATCCACACAGGAAAGGAAAATTCAGCAGAAGGAAGTCACCAGGATACAATTTGAAGGTTGGACCTCCAGTCTCCTGAGAGAGGTCAAGCTGGGTCCCAGCACTCCTAGGACTGATTTCTTGTGATAAAAAGAAAACCAGGGCGGCTTAGTAACAAGTTCTATAGTGCTGTTCTCTGAGGAGGAAGTGAAGTTCTAGGATGTGGAGCTGGCTCCTCGGGGTCAGTGGCTGAGCTGTGCAGTCAGATTTGAATGGAGCTGGGAAAAGTCAGACACTGCCCAGAATACACGTAAAGACCAGAAATAAAAAGAAAGAAAGAAACCTTGTGAGTGTAAGAGTCCTGCGACTCCCTGAACATTTTTCCCAATTGCTAGGAAGCCAGAAGGAGAAGTCGTTAGCAGGAATGCAGAACTTCAGGGTGCACAAGAGCCCAGCAAGAGCTCGGCCTTTGGAGGGAGACCGATCTGCGCCCTAACGCTGGCTCTGCCACCGCTACCTCCGTGGCTGGGGCAGGTCACTTGGATCCGTGAGGATTGCCCTTGCCTGCCTGGAATAGGAACTTCACCAAAAGGACTTAACCAAAAGAGGACTTTTTCTCTCACATAACAAGAAATCCATCACTCAGTAGTCCAGGACTGAGACAGCTGCTTACTGGTTTCTTCCAGTTTCTTCCTTCCTAGTACTTAACTTGTGGTGTTTGGCTTCATGGCCTCAAGATGGTTAGTCCACTGCCAAGCGTGCTTCCTGCTGGTAGTGAGAGCAAAACCACCTCCTCCTGAGGCTTTTTTCATTTGGGGGGAATAGAAATCTTTCCCAGTGACTTCTACCTATATCTCATGATTCCATTTTACACACACATTATTCCATTTCTCGCTCTCGCTCTCTCTCTCACACACACACACACATACACACACACACATTCGACCACCTCTAACTGCCAGAGACTGGGGGAAAGGTCAGTAGTTTTAACTGGGTGCATTGCTGGTCCAAATTGTATTAGTTTGGAAGATGGAAGGATGGATAAGCAACTGGCAACAGAAGGCAGATTCATTTGTTCATTTTTCCAGTGGGGATGGTCAGCCCTCCATGACAGAAGGGTGAGACAGAGAGTGTACACCTCTAAGACACAAGCTCCAATGGCAGGCGGGTATTCTTGTCTGTTTTGTTACTGTTGTATCACCAGCATCTAGAATAGTGTCCTCAATAATTACTTCCTGAATGAATGAAATGAATGACAGAGACAGTGATATGTATCCGGGACACTGGCTGGCATGTCGAGGGATCGCAGAAATTGTCGTTGTTCTTGTTGTTACCGGGTCTGCCTGTGGTTTTTCCCGTGCCATTTCCAGAGGCTGGCAGGTAGTGTAGAGCAACTGGTAGAGGCAAGCATTCTTAAGAGATGTTCTTACTAAGGTGGATAAATGGGGTGTCATGAGTTGGCCTAAGAACGGGGTCCTCGGCGTTGTAAATCTTGGGGAGTGAAAAGTTATTGTACCTTTTTCCAATCTAGCCAGCGGAAACCTTTTAACTTTCAACTCTCAGAGAACCAATGCTTTCTTTTTTTTTAATTATTAATTTATTATTTATTTTTGGTTGCATTGGGTCGGTTGCTGTGCGCGGGCTTTCTCTCGTTGCGGCGAGCAGGGGCCACTCTTCTTTGTGATGAGCGGGCTTCTCATTGTGGTGGCTTCTCTTGTTACGGAGCGTGGGCTTCAGTCGTTGCGGTTCGCGGGCTCCAGAGAGCAGGCTCAGTAGTTGTGGCGCACGGACCTAGCCGCTCCACGGCATGTGGGATCTTCCCGGACCAGGGCTCGAACCCGTGTCTCCTGCATTGGCAGGCGGGTTCCCAGCCACTGCGTCACCAGGGAAGCCCCGAATGCTTTCTTAATGTGCTGGTTGTTATAAAGATTCCCACCTGAAGTTAAAGTATCCAGGAACTCAAAAACGTTCCTGAAGAGACCACGAGTTACCATCAAGATAAACAGCTTTACTCTTGAATGTTAGCACCGGACTAGTATTTAAAGAGCAACCAATCCAACCACCTCATTGTTCAGATGAAAAAGGTAAGAGCCTGATTTTCTCCAAATAGCATCACTAATTCTGGACACAGAAGGGGACCCCAGCTCTTCCTAATACAGGTCTTATTACGTATTATACACTGTCCATCTCTACCACCCACTAATGCTCCCCAGTTTGTCCTGCCCAGCTGCCAGGCCACCCGCTACTCCCAATGTGCTGGGTGGGTAGTGCCTCAGTGATGGAATGGCCTCTCCTTTGAGAGACCCCACCACAATTATGACTTTTTCCTCCCTGGCACTAAACACAGCCGTGGTCATGGGACAGGACCCCACAGTTCACTTTGGCTCCCTTCCTTTCTCTCTCTCTCTTTTTTTTTTTTATGGTCGAGCTACCCTTATTGGTCTCATACCATTCCCTCCTAAAACCACTTCTCTGAAATTGCTGTTAGCATGTCATCAGAGACCTCAGAAATGTCAAATCCAATGAACACATTTTTCTGAATTTATCTTACTGCAGTACGTCTGAAAATGTTTTACCGAAAGATTCCTGAAGCCAAAAGAGAAATATCATGAGCCTCAGGGAACGTGGAGGTGTGACCCAAAACCCCAGCCACAGGCATGAAATAATTTGGAGTCTTGTTTTGTCTTAAGAATTCACATAAATTTTCCATTCTATTTTTTCACATGAAAATAATTTTTCTTCAAATATCTTCATAAAATTGATACTCAGGAGACATGCTTGTTTTAATCCCATGGCAGCATGTTCCACTTGGCACCTGGGTTTGGTTTGAATTTCATAACCCTAACCAGGGTCCCTTGAGTGCCCCTTAGTAGCCAGTGTTATCCCCAAGTGAGGCAGGAACTAAATGAGACTAAAGGCAAAGGATAGTGGCTTCTGTAAGCAGCATTTACTCTTCCAACCTCTTTCTTCTCACATCCCTCCTCATTCTGCCCTCCCCTGGAGAACAGAAGGAGGCTAAGAATGAAAGGAAGAAAACATGTACATGATCTGGCATTTTGGCTGGCTGAGCTGCTGCCTTGTTTAGCCCCATCCAAGAAGGCTGGGCTCCCATCCAAGGAGGAGAGGCAGACCATGGGGAGCTCTCCTAGTCAGTCTGGGTGAAAGCTGCCAGGAAAGCTCTTTCACTTGGGGATGGCATATTCCCTCACTCAGGGAGGTGACAGCCAGAGGCTCACTGCCCAGATCTCAGACCCTCTTTCCCGGGAGTGGGTCATACCTACCCTCTGTCCTCAGAGTCATCCCACCCCCTTCTCTGTGTTCTGAATGCTCTGTCTTGACAATCAAGTTTTACTTAGAACTACAGAAGTTTCTTTGGGATAGATCTTAGATCATAATTGATGCTTGAGAATATTTTCTTCCAGTTTTATTGAGACATAATTGGCATATAGCACAGTATAAGTTTAAGGTGTACTGCATACTGATTTGATTTACTTACATCGTGAAGTATCACAATAGGTTTAGAGAACATCCATCATCTTATATAAATATAAAATTAAAGAAATAGAAAAAAATTTTTCCTTGTGATGAGAACTCAGGACTTTTTTCTTTAACATCTTTATTGGCGTATAATTACTTTACAATGGTGTGTTAGTTTCTGCTGTATAACAAAGTGAATCAGCTATACATATACATATATCCCCATATTTCCTCCCTCTTGCGTCTCCCTCCCACCATCCCTATCCAACACCTCTAGGTGGTCACAAAGCACAGAGTTGATCTCCCTGTGCTATGTGGCTGCTTCCCACTAGCTATCTGTTTTACATTTGGTAGTGTATATATGTCCATGCCACTCTCACTTCATCCCAGCTTACCCTTCCCCCTTCCTCGTGTCCTCAAGTCCGTTCTCTATGTCTGCGTCTTTATTCCTGACAGGACTTTCTTAACAACTTTTATATATAACATACAACAGTGTTAATCATATTTATCATGTTGTACATTACATCCCTAGTGCTTATTTATAACTGGAAGTTTGTACCTTTTGACTGCTTAAGATTTTAACTAAAATTCTCTTTTACCATTGTTGTAGTTGGTTTTTAGAGTTGAATTTATTACATATTTTTTCTTGCTAAAACAAGTAACTTCTTACTTTAAACCCTTTGTCTTAGTCAGTTTGGACTGCCATTAAAAATTACCAAAGACTGAGTAGCTTATAGACAACAGACATTTATTTCTTACAGTTCTGGAGTCTGGAAGTCCAAGATCAAGATGGCAGCAGATGTGTTTCCTGATGAGAGCTCTCTTGCTAGTTGCCTTCTCACTGTATCCTCATATGGCAGATACAGAAATCTCCCTCTTCTTAAAACGGCACTAATCCCATCATAGGGTCCCCCTCCCATGACCTCATATATACCTAATTACCTCCCAAAGTCTCCACCTCCAAATACCATCACATTTGGGGTTAAAGCTTCAACATATGAAATTTATGGGGGAAACAAACATTCAGTTCGTAATACTCTTCATATGCAACAGTTCATTTAATATTTTCATAGAATTTTTGAATAAAATTTTATGGTAAAGAGGAGGGCCTTCAACTGGTATCTCTCAAAATATATATATATATATATATATATATTTTTTTTTTTTTTTTACAGGAGAAGAGAAAAACTATTGATTAGAATAAAGTTCAGCTGGGATAAACAGGAAACAAAACAAAACTTTACTACCTTAAATAATATAGATATTTATTTCTCTATTATGTAAAAGGCTTTGGGATTAGCAAATGCAAACTATTATATACAGGATGGGTAAAAAACAAAGTCCTACTGTATAGCACAGGGAACTATATTCAATATCCTGTGATAAATCATAATGAAAAAAATATGAAAAAGAATATATATGTATAACTGAGTCACTTTTCTGTACAACAGAAATTAAACAAAATTGTAAATCAACTATACTTCAATAAAATTTTTAAAAAACAAGCAAACCAACATAAATAACTCATGAAGATAAGATTTAATACCTAAGAACAGGCATCTTTGCTTTTTTCCCTTTCCTTTAGTTAGAAATTATTCTGTTCTATTGTTGTGGTTTTCAATAAATAGATTTGGCATCTAAAAAATAAAAAAGTAAATAAAGGCATGTATTTTAGGCCTGAATGGCAACTCTGCTCCACAAAGTTCTCTGGGATATAAGCTTCTTCTGGCTCACAGCTCCACTCAGCCTTACCTTCATGGACAAGGTAGTATTCAAGTTCCAGGTAGCAGAACAAAGGAAAGTATGGAGAAGAAGAGGTAAAGGATGAGCTAGCTACGTCATAAAGAAATTTCCTGGATATCGTCATAGGACACTTCTCCATATATCCCATTGGTGGACTTTAATTGCATGGCCACTACTATTACAAGGGAGGCTGGGAAATGTAGTTTTTATTTGGGGCAGCCCAAAATTCATCGTTATAGAAAAGGAGGAGTACTGATACTGGGGGACAATAACAGGCTCTGTCACTCACAAACTTGTTCACTCTCTCTGTAGTATTTCTCACTATTTTATCCTTGGCTTTGCTGACACCCACCCTAGTTTTTTCTCCTTTCTCTCTGACTGTAACTTCTCAAACTTTTCTGCAGACTCTTTTTCTGCTAGGCTCCCCTGAGTGTTAGTATTCCCAGCGTTTGGTCCTCATGCCCTCTTCTCTTCTCACTCCATGGACTTTCTTGCATGACCATATCAAATTCATGGTTTCTACTACTCAGGTTTTACATACCTACATCTCTCTTCCAGATCTTTTTTTTTTCCTGAATCCCAGACTCATATATCCAATTTCATGAAGGGCCCTCCACTCGAATATACTATGGGTGACAAACTCAGTACATCTAAAATTAAACTCTTTGTCTTCCCACTAAAACACTCTATTTTGTCCTCATTGTCTATCCACATGTTTACTGAAACTGAATTCCTGAGATATACCTGGAGTTATCCTCTTCATCTTTCACATGTTCAATGTCCTTATTTTTTTTTCTCTCTCTTCTCCATCCTCCCTGCTTTTGCTTTAGTGGTTAAAACTAACATCTAATGAGAATTTGCACATGCCACCTTCTGATATAACTACATTACATATTTTAACTCATTTAATCTGCAAACAACCCTACCATTATGATTATTCCATATTTTGGATGAAGAAATTAAGGAAAAGAGAAATCAGGTAATTTTCCCAAATGTCACAACAGCAAACGGTAAAACCAGAATCTGAAATCAGGCAGTTGATTTTAGAGTACTCTCTCTTGACTGCTGTAACTTTCTGTTTTAGCCCTCATTATTTATTTCTTACATTATTATAGAAGCCTTTCAACTGGTTTCTCTTTTCCAGTCTCCCTAACTCCTCCCCCAAATTCCATCGTTCATATGATTAACCCCAGAGTAAACTTTCTAAAATACAATCTAATCATATTAATCTGCTGCCTAAAATCCATCAGCACTTCTCCATCACCTTCAGTCTAAAGTTCCAGCTTCTTAATTATACACAAGGTCTTTCATGATCTGGCCCCTACTCACCTATGTAGCCTCTTCTGAAACCTCCCCCCAGGTGTGGCACCAGCCAGCCATCGGAGACCACTTGCAGTTTTTGAGCAGAACCTGCTCCCTCCATGCATCTCTGTACTTTTGCACTCACTCATAACTCCTATTTCAAGGGCAGACTGTTATGGAAAGAGCTCAAAGTTTCTCAAGAGCAGAATGGATCACCCTCTGTGTTTTATAGCTACTGTCATACTTTTCACATAGCATGGGAAATGAGAATTTACTCTTCTCTCTCCCTTACTGGCCTCCATAAGTCACCTGAGGGAAGTGTTGGTTCTTTGTGTCTGCAGTACTTACCAAAGTACTCAGTGCATAATAGTCACTCATTAAATAGTTATCAGATAAGGCTGAACTAAATAAAGACTATAATTACTTCACTCCCTTTTATGCCATTTTCCTAAACAAGGCCTACTGCAGGGAGATCTCTTGGATATTGTTGGTTTCACTCTGGCTTACTTACCTGTAGGGGAAGTTCATCTTGTAGTTGGGTCAGAATAATATAGAAGCCTATCACTTGGTATGGTACACCTTGGGGATGGACATGAGGGTCTGCAAGTAAAGTAGAGGTGGGCCAAGAAGAGGAACACATATATGTTTATATTAATGACAGTTTACATTAGATGCCAGGACATCAAGGTGTTCAATATCCCTGGAAGCTGTTTTTAAAGGAGGTAACTGAGGGCATTTGAAAAGGTGCACTTTTTTCCCCCTCCTTTTGTATGGCAGTTATCCTGGGGGGAAGCCAATGCAGAAAGTCTTGGGTTGTAGAATTTTGAAAAAGAAGCACACGATAGTTAGATTTATTTCAGAGGATTCTGGTGATCTTGTGACAGGCAGCCAGAAGGGAAATTACCTTAGCTGGTCTTGGCTCAGTCCCTTCTCCAATCCTAATCATTCTTTCAAACCCACATACAGTAGACAGAACAGTTGTCCTTCACCACTGAAGAAATGCAGCCGAGAGTTACGTTACCGTGGAAACAGAATAATTTTTTTTTTTTTTTTTTGCTGCAAGACATATCACTTCATCTGCACTATTATGAAGCAGCATACATTGGTAGGGCTGGGAGGGGAATCAAATATTCTGCCCCCCAGTATTATACTTGGCCTCTGGGTGAATAAATGACTTTCAATTAGAGTGCTTAAATATCTTTTAACTTTAATCATTGTTATTAGAGGCCCAACAGAATTTTACTTGGAAAAGAGTAAAAAATTCAACTCTGTGGTTCAGGAGAGAGCTATAAATTCTTTCAAACTAGACCACTTCTGTTAAAGAAAATATAAGGGAATTTACAATTAATGTTTTCATTGTATGCAAAATAAATGCCTTTGTCCTTTGTGTTTTGACTATCTGACTTGATCCTACTGTGGATTTATGAGGTTGTCCAGACCTCTTTCATCCTTTGTCTCTACTCTGAGCTGCTTTGTAGTGAACACACATATTTACAATTTCATCCCATGTTGGGCTGCGGGGTATTCAGATCCTCTCTTCCTGACATGCTGCTGAGCTCATCTGAGCCTTGACTCCCTTGCCCAGCCAAAGCCCTCGCTCCTGTTTGCTACCTGCCTCTGTGACTGGGAGGCTCACCTTCTGTTACGCCCAACCCTAAATTTAGCCACTGTCCTATTTTATTTTCTCCTCTTGTAACTACTCTCCTTCTTACTATTTGTGTTGCTAACTGTCGTGAAGAGTGAATCTGTAAGACCTCCACTGGCAGAAGGATCAATTCAGTAAAATTCCAGGAACCTAATAAGAATCCCTTATCCCTTCAGTTCCAAAATTTTTCACAGTCACTGCGTTTCCTTACAAGTCCAAAAAAGCACTAAAACAAAAACCAGCCAAGCAAAACACACACACACACACACACACACACACACACACAGAGTCTAACTTTAATCACAGAGAAATCCCATAAATGAAAGGAAAGAAACATCTTTTATTGGCTGGATGGAAATTAGAAAATAATGTAATACTTTAAAAATACTAGTGTTTTTTTTGTTTGGTTGGTTTTTTTGCAGTACGCGGGCCTCTCACTGCCATGGCCTCTCCCGTTGTGGAGCACAGGCTCCGGACACGCAGGCCCAGCGGCCATGGCTCACGGGACCAGCCGCTCCGCGGCACGTGGGATCCTCCCAGATCGGGGCATGAACCCACGTCCCCTGCATTGGCAGGCGGACTCTCAACCACTGCGCCACCAGGGAAGCCCAATACCAGTGTTTTAATGAAAATAAAAACAAAAATAAACAAATGGAACCTAATTTAACTGAAAAGATTTTGCACAGCAAAGGAAACCATAAACAAAAAAGACAACCCACAGAATGGGAGAAAATATTTGCAAATGAAGCAACTGACAAGGGATTAATCTCCAAAATATACAAACAGCTCAGGGAGTTCAATATCATAAAAACAAACAACCCAATCAAAATATGGGCAGAAGATGTAAGTAGACATTTCTCCAAAGAAGACAGATGGCCAAAAAACACATGAAAGATGCTCAACTTCACTAATTATTAGAGAAAGGCAAATCAAAACTACAGTGAGGTATCACCTCACACTGGTCAGGATGGCCATCATCAAAAAGTCTACAAACAGTAAATGCTGGAGAGGGTGTGGAGAAAAGGGGACTCTCATACACTACTGGTGGAAATGTAAATTGGTGCAGCCACTATGGAGAACAGTATGACGATTTCTTAAAAAACTAAATATAGAACTACCATATGCTCTAGCAATCCCACTCCTGGGGATATATCCAGAGAAAACTATAATTAGAAAAGATACATGCACCCCAATGTTCACTGTGGCACTACTTACAATAGCCAAGACATGGAAACAACCCAAATGTCCATCAATATATGAATGGATAAAGAAGATGTGGTACATATATACAAAGGAATATTATTCAGCCTTAAAAAAGAATGAAATAATGCCATTTGCAGCAACATGGATAGACCTAGAGATTATCATACTAAATGAAGTAAGTCAGACAGAGAAAGACAAATATCATATGATATCACTTATATGTGGAATCTAATAAAAAATGATACTAATGAACTTACTTACAAAACAGAAACAGACTCACAGATGGCGAAATGAAATTTATGGTTACCAAAGGGAAATGTGGGGGGAAGTGATAAATTAGGAGATTGGGATTAACACATACACACTGCTATATATAAAATAGATGACTAACAAGGACCTACTGTATAACACAGGGAACTATACTCAATATTCTGTAATAACCTATATGGGAAAAGAATCTGAAAAATAATGGATGGATATATATATATATATATATATATATATATATGACTGATTCACTTAGCTGTACACCTGAAAATTACACAACACTGTAAATCAACTATACTCCAATAAAAATTTAATGGGGCTTCCCTGGCAGTCCAGTGGTTAAGACTTCGCCTTCCAATGTGGGGTTGTGGGTTCAATCCCTTGTCGGGGAGCTAGGATCCCACATGCCTTGTGGCTGAAAAGCCAAACAGAAGCAATATTGTAACAAATTCAATAAAAACTTTAAAAATGGTCCACATAAAAAAAAATCTTTAAAAATAAATTTTAAAAAATGAAAAATTAGGGGCTTCCCTGGTGGCGCAGTGGTTGGGAGTCCGCCTGCCGGTGCAGGGGACGCGGGTTCGTTCCCTGGTCCGGGAGGATCCCACATGCCACGGAGCGGCTGTGCCCGTGAGCCATGGCCGCTGAGCCTGTGCACCCGGAGCCTGTGCTCCACAACGGGAGAGGCCACAACAGTGAGAGGCCACAACAGTGAGAGGCCCACGTACAGCAAAAGAAAAGAAAAAATAAAAGTACTAGTGTTACAATTCTGGAGATAGTAGAGCAGCATTAGAAAGTAAGTGACATTTATAGAGGAACTTGTCAGTGCCAGGAGATTTAACGTCCACATTTCATTTAATTCTCAAATTCATGCCAAATGTAACTATTACTTCCATTTTACAAATGAGAGATTTGAGGCTCAAAGAATTTTTTTAAAAAGTCATTCCTGGGGCTTCCCTGGTGGCGCAGAGGTTGGGAGTCCGACTGCCGAGGCAGGGGGCGCGGGTTCGTGCCCCGGTCCGGGAGGATCCCACATGCTGCGGAGCGGCTGGGCCCGTGAGCCATGGCCGCTGAGCCTGTGCGTCCGGAGCCTGTGCTCCGCGGCGGGAGAGGCCACAACGGTGAGAGGCCCACGTACCGCAAAAAGATCACTCATTGAAAGCCAAATTAAAATATAATTTCTACCTTTAAAGATCTCCAAATTTATTACAACTCCTAAAAAAAAAGTCATTCCCGAAGTTACTTCACAAATCCTAAATGACAGTGATTTCTGATTCTGAGTCCAGTGTTCCAGGCAACTGCATCACTGTGTCCAGGGTCCATCAGAACTCTGATGTGGGGAGGGCTAAAATCTAAGGGAAAAATGAGGAGAATATGGCCTCTAATCCTGGCTCTCCATCCCCTGACAGGACTTTGGAAAAATCATTTCTTTGTTTTAAAGTCAGATTTGTCCATCCTTATTTAATATGGATAAATAACCTCTTATCTCCTCATATGTATAAGGAGTTAAGCAGTTAATGTATGCAAAACTTGTTGAAAATATAAAGGGCACTTTTATATCTGTAGGAAGAATGACTTGTTACTATAATAGACCCAGATTAGCAGGTCCATTATCACTTCCAATCAGTTCAGTCCCAAATCATTATCAACCCCAAACTGGCAATGTTTTTGGGAGCAGATCTATCACATATTTCTTCTGTGTCTCCCAAACCATCTTAACACGTTCTGGGTTGGATAGTGGATGCATTTTTATGTGATGAAGTGGTGATTAAATCAAACTATTCTCCAATATGTACTTGAGTCATCAGTTATAGACCCAATTTTATCATATATCAAAAAGGATTCCTTAAATACCTGGACATAATTAGCCCAGGTTGCTTTATGAACGGTCATAACACTGGTTCATAGTATTATGCAATTGATTTTTAAAAGGAATAATGACCAGTTCTTTCTATTATCACATAAAAGAAAATATTTTATTTCCCTCAAATCCACTGCTTGCCTTTCAGACTAACTCAGGAAATGTTAGTAAAATAAATAGCGAAAAATAATTTACCTAGAACCCAAAATTTCATTCTTCATGCCTCTAACAAATTGACAATAACTGCTCCATTTTGAGCATTTACTACGTATGTACTATAATCTGAACTTTACATACCCTACCTCTTTAATATTATAATGACGCTGTGCAATTGGATCTATTACTGTCCACATTTTATAGATGAGGAAACAGGTTCAGGGAGCAAAAACTAACTTGTCCAAGTCATAATCTGTCCAAGTCTGTAGCACAGCCTGACCTGAACCCAGACAGACTGATTCTAAAGTATAGCCTTTAACTGGTGTCAAAGAAAAACCCACAGTGTAAGATTTGTGAGTTTAAGTTTTATTCAGGGACTTACTGAGGGCTATAAGGAGACGACCTCTCAGTGGCTCTGAGGAAACGACTCCAAAGAGGTGGAGGAGAAGCCAGTTTATATATGACTTTTTGGACTAGGAAATACACGCAATCAAACATACATCTTGCTGAAAGATTACTGCTAGTCACAAAGAACAGATATCCCAAGTTAATGATTTTAGTGCTTTTCTCTGTATGGGAAGATGTAAGAATCTGGGGTGATTGAAAGGCTTCCTGAGATATACACCCAACCATCTGAGGGTCTGTTTATCCAAAGCGATGAGTGCCTCATCCTGTTTTTCATCCTGAATTCCTCTCAGGGTGGGCAATTGCAGTGGGTGATGACTTACCCGCATAGAACCAGGTAGTGAGCAATGCCCTTTGTTTTTCTTTGTTTATCTTTGTTTACTCCAGAACCCTGCACACTAACCAAGGGCATAATCTAAGAAAACCAGCTTTCTTTTCTTGCCCACCTCCATTAAGCTCATTATCCTTTGTTTTATAAAAGACAGGAGGGAAGGAATGAAAAAGGGAGAAGGGAAGGAGGAGGGTGGAAAGAAAAAAAGGAAGAAAAGGGAGGAAAGAAGGTCCCTCAGCGTCATCCACTAGGTTGTTGTCCCCCCTCAACAATCTAGGTATAAAATGGGGCTCATCCAACTTTTTAACACTAATCAATGTTGTCACAAAATAAATATGTGAAGTGCCAGTTTGGTCTGACTTGATGTCATCTTGCCTTTGTTTTGCATTTATCAGGAAAAGTATTCTTGCAGATTAAAGGGCCACTGGAAGATATTTATAAAATCTACTGCTATCACCACGATGAAGCGCACAGTGTACTGGAGTCCTATGAAAAGGAAGAGGAGCCGAAGCAACATTTGAGCCTCTGTATTCAGTCCTTAAAGTAAGGCCTTTTCGGGCTTCCCTGGGGGCGCAGTGGTTGAGAGTCCGCCTGCCCATGCAGGGGACACGGGTTCGTGTCCCGGTCCGGGAAGATCCCACATGCCGCGGAGCGGCTGGGCCCGTGAGCCATGGCCGCTGAGCCTGCGCATCCGGAGCCTGTGCTCCGCAACGGGAGAGGCCACAACAGTGAGAGTCCCGCGTACCGCAAAAAAAAAAAAAAAAAAAAAAAAAAAAAGTAAGGCCTTTCAAATGATTTCCATGCACTCTCAGTCACCTAGCAGGGAACATTTTAACTGGATGTAGATGAAAGGTCTCCCATAAATCCTATGTTTTATGAGGCTTGCTGGGAGCTCTACTTTGTGTTCTCTTCATGAAAAGTTGACATGCCAGAAACCCTGATTGACTTGGTTTTTTTCCCTGCAAGGATGACTAAAAATAACATGGGAAAGATACGGGGCTCTGTAGAGATAGAAAAATGCAATATCAAAAAATGAAATGTAGAAGAAAAGCCCCTCTTAAAGCTGTTGTTACTTGCCTGCTCCCACCTAGGTCAAGTAATATGTGAAACAGCCTGTGTCACCATGGTCACAGGAGCACGTGGAATAATGAAGTTAGTGGGATGTCCCATGACCCTCTGAATGGCCCTTGCCATCCCCCAAACTCGCTGTGGGGAAGGAGGAGAGATTGGCAAAGCCAAGTCAGGCCCTGTTAAAGTTAGTTTTAGGAAAGTTAGTCATGTCTTCCTTCCTCATCTCTAAATTGTTGGTGGGAAGTGCTACCTAATGTAATTGTTTTTAATCTGGGAGAAATATCTATTCACTATAAAAATCTGAAAAAGGGAGTTCCCTGGTGGCCTACTGGTTAGGGTTCCGGGCTTTCAGCCCTGTGGCCTGGGTTCAATCCCTGGTCGGAGAACTGAGATCCCACAAGCTGTGTGTACGGCCAAAAAAAAAAAAAAAAAAATCTGAAAAAAAATATAAGAAAGCATGAATAATATAAAAACCCTTACTATTCCATGTATTAATTCCTTTCTAACCATGAATTAAAAACCATAGTTTGCATTTTTTTCTGATCTTATTTATACACATAAATATGAACATGTATTTCAGTTCTTTTAAATGGAATTAGTATCTTACTGTATCTCCAGTTTTCTACCGAATGAAGCTTAAAGCCAAAATGTCCTCTCTACTCCACATCTTACCCAGTGGTTCTATTGTGGTATTTCACCTCTAAAGGTTATCCATTGTCAAATGGTCTTGATTAAGCTAAGAATTAACCAAGCAGAGAGAGCTATGGTGTATAAATCAACACACACCAACCAGTCTGATCCTCCCCTTTTATATACTCTATTGTGGGGGGGGGGGGGGGTGGGCAGAAAGGGGGGTCTAATGTGGTACAACTGAATTAAAGTGAAATCAGGAGGCTAAATGAGACTACTCTGGAGAAAAGCCTTTCCAGGCTAGAACTGGGACTGAAGATGGGTTTAAACTGGACCCTACAAATTTCTTTAAATTAACTTTATCGCCCTCTACTGGCCATTAAGTTATTGCAGTTCTTTAACCATTTTCATGCTGCGGAAAAGTAACAATTTCAAGTCACTAAATCGCAAGCATTTATTTAGCACCTGTGCTGTAATGAGCATAGATCTGGGTCCTGAAAATACAAAAATAAATCATACTTAAACCGTGTGCACAAGCAGCTCAATATGATCAGGTGATTCTTAAAGATAATATGTGATGAGTAGTTCCAGTTCACTATTTCTCCATTATTGCTGTTTAGTTCAATGTTAACAAATCAATTTAGATAAACCATAAAGTTTCATATATTAGAAGCGACATCTTCTAAATTTACAGGTGCTTTATCCAAGGAAGAAATAATAGTGTTATCCTGGGTGTGAATGAACACCTTTCCTACCTTAAACTAGTGGCAAGATCTAATCTAATTAATGTCTATCTTGAGCCATTTTCCTTCTTCAGTTTCCAGAAATAAAAGAGAGAAATCTTATAGCAAGTGAACAAGTAGAACCTTGAATCATCACTCTAACCCCAGCCCCAGGTCTAGAGGTCCACACAGGGAGAGGATGTAGTTAATTTATTTGGGCAAATGCTTCTGACAGCTGCCCAGAAGTGGAGCTGTCTGTTCACAGGGAGACGAACAATAGTTTATTATTCATTAAGCTGTTGACTCCTAAGAGAAAGAAATTAACCGTGCCAGAATATTCCATCAGGCAGTGTAGCTCAGTACCATACCCCGCTACAACAGCTAAAGCAGAAGGAATTTGGAAACTTCATAAAATCCCAATTACTGAAAATTACTTTCAGACCCAAAGGCTTATTTGATCTTTTTCTGAAAGCCTTAAATTCTTGTCCTGGTGGTGTCCCAAATATTGTATATCCTGCCCTGTTCTGCTATTAGGGAATCATTTCAGGCATTGGAAGGTGCTAAGGTTTAGGAAAACACAAAATCCAAAGGAAGTAATATTGGCAGGACTATATCTTAAGGGAAAGAAAGTCAAAATAAAATAGTTTAAATTAGAGCTATTTTTCCCAAAGTTGCCTTTCCATGAAAATAAAGTTAATGATGAATTGTACTGGTCTGCCTGATAACTGAAAGCAGGAGAATTATTGACATTACTATGATACTGACCTCAATTGAGTTAAGCTTTAAATTCTGAGAAACAGGTTTTCAAACAGGTTTATAGGCCAAAGAGCGTCTGGAACACCCCAAGGGCTTGGTTTCCCTTGCCAAGTAATCAGTCAAAGCTATTACTGGGGCTCTGCCTTTTCCTTGTGGCTAAATAACAGAGCCCAAGCACAGTTGCCAATTTCTAATGAATATTAGGTGTGGCCTCCATTTTCTATCCTGCTGTGGGGTATTGGAACAACTGGATTTGAAGCAGTACCCATGAAGAAGGTGGCTCCGTGCCTCAGACGGTAAAGCAGATTTTAAAGCAACAGAAGTTGTATTTTATCCAAAAATAAAATGTTTATTGAGGGCCTAATAAATATTTATTATAGGTACTAGATAATGTTGAAAATATCTTTTTTTTCCAAATATATAAACATAGTTCTTGCCTCCTGGGAACATACCTTCTAGTTGGTAGATAAACAAAACCATCTGGAAAGCTTAATAATAATACAAGAGTTAATTTAAATAACACACCAGAAGCTGTCACGGTGAGGTTCAAGACTAACTTCCAAAAGGAGAGTAGAGAGATTTCCTGGTTCTGTAACCAAGAGACTTGAGCTCATAACATTTGGCTATTCTTTGAAGCCCATTATCTTTCAAAAGAGCAAATAATATTGGTATCCAGAAAATAATTTTGAATCCCTTTGAAACGTTTGGGCAATGTTTCTTTGTGTGTGAGTTTCCCTACTTTGGACCCACCAGGGATGTGTAATAAAAGTGCAACTGCCTATGCTCTGCTCCAGACCAAAAAAAATTAGGATTGCTGGGGGTCCACTCCATGAATCTGCGCTTTAACAAACACCCTTGGGTGATCATGGACACACACTCCAGTGAAGATCTACTTTAGAAGGAGAAATCACGCCCATGGTACCCACTCACTGCTTTCCCTGAAGCACACAGGCTGTTTTCATGACTATAGATACAATCTAAGCAGTAATTTCAGGGTTTAGAAACCTTAAGAAAGAAAAGACTAAAACAGTCTAGAAGCACAATCCCACATCTGCATCTACAGCTTACAAATTGGAAGTCTGCAAGTTCTTTTTTTATTCAACAAGGAGTATTTACAGCGTCACATTAGTGACCTGTAAGATTACATGAAATACTGATTTAATACAGTTTCTAAACTTATGGAAATTATTTGCTAAATGCCTAGTTACTTAGCCTCTTTGGGGTTATTTAAGGTTTCTGCTCTGCATGAGGAAAGTGAAAAATAGAATAGCTGTGAATGCAAGTGTAGCTATAATTAGAATAGTCTGTCTGCAGCCTCCTTTATCTGTTTTCCTAGTTATAAATACCACCAAATCCCTGATGCCTTTCAGAGGCCCTAAAGGTTTGTTTATTTGTAATAGAAAAAGAATGAAGAGGCTTTTCCAAGTTTTTTGGTAGGTAACCGGAAGATGCATTTCTAACTTCATGTCTAGCTGTTATAAATCTATCTACATTTTTCTTCTTCCTAACTGAGGCCACCATCCTCAGGAGGAAAACTTCTAACTTCTAGTCATCTGGGTGCTTTGGCTGCTTATATTACTGCTATAGCTTTTCCATGCAGGGAAGCTAAAAGCTCATGCAACATGACATCAAAGGAATAGATTTCAATTTGTCCACCACAGCTTATATTTCTTAATATTATTCTGGTGGGGTGTTCCAAGTAAAAATTAAAATCACTTTTGGAAACTCTTTCAGTTCTTTATTACATGACATCATGTTTGAACAAAGACGATAATCCTTAACGGAATAGTCATGAAAAAACTATTGTTAACTTTGAGTCAAATTATAATGACCCCACGAGGGTGTAAGGTGGGGTGGTGGATATATTATTACTTTACCCCCCAAAGGGGTAAATGGATCCAAGTTAACTTTGTCCTTCCTGAAATGTCCTTGGCTGGGGTTAACTTCTGGAAAGTTTTAGCCTAAAAGGGAGATTTTTTAAAATGATAAGCAAATAAAAAGGAGATGTTATAACATAATGCCACTATTCCACTGTTGGAAAACCTCAGGTTCCTTTTCATAAAATGTTATATTTACATTAAACACAGTGTTTAATATATGTTATAATATGGAGGTTTTATTTGGTTGAAGTAAATGGAATAGAAAAAAAAATTTTTCCATAGTCTTCTCTAGGAGTTAGAAGAACAATCTTTTCTTTCAACTTCAAAGTATGTGTTTTGGTTCCAAAGTGATTGCATCTTTCACTTGTTTGTTTTCATAGAAAACTGCATTCTTATTTTTATTCAACTTCCATCCCAAATTTTCTGATCTATGACTTGCAGAGCAAAATAAGAAAAGGAAATTCCTTAATAGAAGGGGATAGAAATTGGGGAAAGAATGTGAGCTTAAAGAAAATGAATGGAAAGAAATACTGGGCAGGAGGGTAGTGGTGGTGTACTTTCTTTCATTGAGATAGAAGAGTTCTTCAAACAACAGTTAATAATTGTTTGAAATTGTAGCACCTGATTTTTAAAAATTTATAATCCTCTGTTGGATTCCCAACTGGGAGGTCTTGGATTCAGCAAAACCTAGTTATTTCAAGATGTCTAGGGAATCCATTCATACACTGGAGAGCGAAGGAATACTTGCTATACATATATGTATACCATTGTTTTCCACATATATAAAGTACTGGGATTAATTTTTTTTAATTAAGCCCATGAAAATTTATGAAATTCAGCATAGGTAGTTATTGAATTTTTTCTCAATCATTGAATATGAAAAGACCATCTACTATGATGTGATGGGATCACGACATTTTTTTTGTATTGAAAACATTCATTGTGTTCCAGAAAACTGGAAACCAGAGATCAAGGTGATCAGTTTATTAATACAGGTTATTACTTTATTTCTCTATAGCCACATGAGGCTTTCAGAGAGAAGTTCCTATCTCCTTTATTCTTGAAATTTAACTTGAAAGATTCCCACTTTTTTATTGTTAAATTAATTAATTTGACAAATACGTTTTGTGCTACTGTGTGCCAGTCCGTTTTTCAGGTACTGGGGCTACAACGGAGAACAAAGCAAGGATAAATCCTTGCCCTTCTTGGCATCGGGGAGCGGAGAGATAGACAAGAAACCAAGTAAACATATAGTATATTAGAAAGTGACAAAGCGTTATGGGGAGAAATAAAGCAGGGAATGAGAATCAAGAGTAGAGTGGGAGGCAGGTACAATGTTTAAGAGGCTGGTCAGGGAAAGCATCACTGGGCAGGGGCATTTGAACAAAGACCTGAGGGAGATAAGGAAGGAGCCATATTGATATCTGGAGGAAGGGCAGTCAGGCAAGTGCAAGGACCTCGAGGCAGGAGCCTGCGCTTTGAAAAGAGCAAGGAGGCGCGCAGTTGCCACAGATGGGGAGAGTAGCTGAACTATGGGAAATGAGGTAGAGAAGACGTGGAAGTAGAGGCAGATCGCGTTGCCTTGGAAGGACTTTAGTTTTGCTTGAGCAAAATGGAAGCCACAAAAGCTAGCAATGCCGAGTGAAAGTTTTTACGGGAATTATCTAATTGAATAGTGAATTGTTTATCATCTATCTAGCTATCTATATATATAAAAAACACTATAGACAGATATTATAAAGCACTTGATAGTAGTTTTCTGCAAGTCAGTAACACTTTCCTTTGTAATCTTATCTCAATTTCTCCTAATTACTATGTTTAATAGATTTTTATTTCATAATATAAACAAAGATTAACATTTAAATCCATTTTCAAATGACTAAAATTTACTAACTATAATCTGAATCAACAGTTTTTAAACCTTATACAAAGTGTGAAACAAATATGGTGGATACATACTAAAATAAAGTTTTAGGGATATTATAAAACTAATTCTATAAAACCTTCATGAAAATGACTTATTACATTATTTTACATAATAAAATTTTAAAACTTATATAATGTTTGCTTATTACCTCAAATATCTCGATTTACATGAATTTACTTTTTTTTTCCTTTTCTTACAGGAAAATATACATGCAAGCGTAAGTACTTTTGTTTAAATAATAGATATCAAATGTTAAAATCATGGGGAAAAGCTGATGGATATTTCTGTGCAAATCAGAATTTTTAGTTTTTACAATGATATTCATCGCTTTTAATAAGTCAAGATTGCAAAGACATTTACCCTAGATATTATTGGTGCATTTATTTCCAATTTGTCTGAGATGATCTTACATATTAAATTATTATTATGTGTACCTTATTAAACTTTTTAGAAGAATCTTAGGATATAATTTACTTAAGTCACAAGTTTGTTGGTGCCAGGAACTCTTTGGGAACTGCTTATCACACATATGTTTAGGAATCACTTTAATGTGTCCAAAAATATTTCTTCCTAAGGACAACATTAGTCTAAAAAGTCTCAGATTGATACCATAATGTTTTTGAAGGTTACATAGATTAATGTGTAAAAGAAAAGCTTCCTTATGCATTACAGTAAAATATTCTGTTTCTTCTGATTTGGACTCTGATTCACAGAGAAAAAAATCATACACACACATACATAGCATGAAAATGAAATATTAAGATGAAATAATTGGTTACTAGGACAATATAGAAATTATCTTATAAAAGCAACACACACATACACATACTTTGCAAGATGTCCATTTTTATAGAAGAACAGCATGTCTGGTCTGACTAATATTGAAAAGATGATATTGATTTGAATATGAAGTCAAATCTACCAGGACTTAAAAAAGCACGTGTTTGCCTTAGCATGGTCAGGAGCTATCTAAAGTCTTGAGTTCCTAGTCTGCTTCTGCGTGTGTGTGTGTGTGTGTGTGTGCATGTGCGTGTGTGTACCTTCTAAACTCCTGAAACTTTACAAGAAATACAAAATTTACAAAATAAAAATTATAGTAATTTAAGCTGTACATATCTGCCATTCATGCTTTGGTGTAGAGCAACCTTGAGGAAAGACAGAATTCCAGGGTGAGGTAGAAGAATCAGGCATCATACAGGAGACCTGTAGACTAAGGTTTTATACCCCAGCCAAGCTGAGAAGTTAGTTTTTGGCATACCAAACAAGCACCCAGTTCTCTCACTTTATAAGCCTTTTCTTTCAAAAGGAAAAAAATATCCTATAGTATAAACAGATATGATTAGATTTGTTCAAGACCATTTGAATTTGAAGAGGAGTATAATAGAATAGGGCCTTTTGGTCCTTTCACACACCAGAGCTTTCCTGGCTTCTCTTCAATGACAGTTGATGGTATTGGAGGGGTGGGGGATTGCTGTCTCATTATAAAGCCTGTGGCCCTGGCATTGTGCCTAGGACTGGAGATTCACAGAGCTGGGGGATGAGAGAAGAACTTCATATGCTACACGTCTATTCTACACATACGATGTATGCTACACATATGATGTATGCTACACATAACGATGCTACGGAGAAACCCAAACCAACGTCGTGGCCAACCCAATACTTAGATTTCTTTTCCTAGAGCTTAGGTCTTTATAACCAAAGATTGAGAGACAGAGACAGACAGAAAGAGAGATTCAGAGAAGGAAAGTGAGCAAATTTTAATACATTAGCATGTACAGGGTCCTACATACAGAATACTTGAAACAAACAGCACCTTGTATTGAAATGCTTGCTTAAAAAATTGCACTGGCTTCTGCGGCAGTCCTGTTGTGTGGGTGTTAGCAGGCTGCTTATGCCCCCCTCTAACCCATTCTATACATCAAGAACTCAAAAATAGGAAGAAGAGTCATGGCGTGTGGCTGCATGAACATCAAAGCCACGTTTGCCATGAGTTATTTTCCTTCCTGTTTCTCTCATTCAGGAAAGGAGGCACAGACGCTGCTACCTAAAAGAGCAAAAGGCAATGTCAAATGTTATGTAATTGTTGGGCTCTTCAGTAGCTAAGGCCAAGAATGTCGCAACCAGAGTAGTGCATTTATGAGATGTGGGTTTTAAAATGGCTTCAAAAAAATGTCTTACTTATGGAAGCTGAAAACTGTCTTTTTTTCACAATCTGCATTTTAAAAAGTACAGAGAAAGGCAAAGACATTTAAAATTTCTAAAATGTTTACTTTGAATTATAATCTTATGAAAACATCAAAACAGTATCAAAGTGACAAGAGTCATAGAATCTTCCACCAAAGGGTCTCCCCCAAAGCATGGGATACAAGTCCCATGTTCTAAAGCAAGAAAAATATACCTATTCTAAATGTACCTCCAGAAATACACTGTTTTATCTTCAATATTTATACTTCTCTATATGCTTCTCTGCCTGACCAGTTATTTCCACCTTTGGATCTCAGGGTTTCATTTCCACCTTTGGATCTCAGGGTTTCAATCAATCTCAAAATGTTATGTTATTTTTTCTTAAGTTTTGTATTTTTAAAATTATTGAAGAAACACTGAAAACATAGAAAATCAAAAGGAGGACACAGAAGACAATTGGTAGTCACATTCCAGAGTGAAGTATTTTAACATCACATGAGTCCCTTACTTCCCTGCAATTGTTTTCTCTACACAGACACATGTTGACTAAAATAGGACGGCTATATATTTCCTGTATGTCAACTTGCTACCTCTTTATCAATACATCATGAGTATCTCTCTATGTCAGTAAACATAAATCCACATTGCTTTATGACTGCATACTATTCTATCTGATGTATATACCATAATTTAGTTTACCAAACCCTTACAGATACTTGAAGTGTGTCTGTCTTGCAAAGATTGACTTTACGTGTTCATTCTTATACATGATCTTTGAATAATAGTTTAATTATTTTCTTTGGATGGATTTCTAAAAGTGGAATTGCTAGATCAAAGGGCTTTTGATACTTATTGCCAGATAATTTAAGAAAAGTTGAACTAATTTATAGTCCCACTACCATATATGAGTTGTCCATTTATCTACTACTTGCTAGCACTAGATAAAATTAATGTTTGCACCCTTACAACTTATGGCAATGTAATAGGCCAAAAGTAGCGTTGTATTGTTTTCATTATCACTAAAAATGATCTTGTGTTTAACCATTTGTATTTCACCTCTAATGAATTATCTTTTTTATTGATTGTTCACTTTTACCGAGATGTTTATCTTTTTCTAAAAGATTGATGATGGCTCTTTAATTAGCAAGTGTATTATCCTTTTTCTATCTTATGTACTATGAATAATTTTTCCAGATTATCATTTGACTTTTAACACAGTGTACAGTTGCTTCTGTTTTCATTTTTATCCACTCAGTTTTACAGAGCTAAATTTTAAAATAGATTTATCACTTTTTTCTATTGTAGCTTTTGGATTTTGTATCTCACTTAGAAACCCTGAGTTTGTTTTTAAACCGTAATCCCATGTTTTCACCAAGATCTTGTATAATTTCATTTTTAACATTTAAATCTTTGATCTAGAAATTATTTTGGTATAAAGAATCCATTTTTATTATTTTTTATATGACAAGCTAATTATCACAATACCTGATATTGAATGGTTCCTTTTTTCCACTGAGTAGGAATGTCATATTTACCACATAATTTCCATACATATTTGTATTTATTTCCTTATTTTCTATTTTGTGCTTGATTTCCATTTGCCCGTATATGTACCCATATCAAACTGCTTTCATTTTTGCAGTTTTATATTTTAATATCAGGTATAACTAATCTCAGCTCAGTATTATTCCTTTTCAGAATTTTCTTGAATATTCTTGAATGTTTCCTTCTTTAAAAACTTTCTCTTTTGTTAAAATTATATCTACCCATTGTTTAAAAAGCCAAATAGTTCTACAGGATTTAAGAAAAACAGTAGTCTACTGGGAACACAGGGAACTATATTCAATATTCTGGGATAAAGCATAATGGAAAATAATATAACAAAGAATGTATACATATGTATAACTGAGTCACTTTGCTGTACAGCAGAAATTAACACAACACTGTAAATCAACTATCCTCCAATAAAAATTTTCTTTTAATTAGAAAGAAAAGAAAAATAGTAGTCTCCTCTTCTACCTGCCCCTAAATGCTCCTCACCGAACACAATATTTTCACACATTTTAGTTGACTATTTTGGTATTTATCTTCATGACTCCGAAAAAATTTGGCTTTTCCTTTTTAGGTGTTGTGTATTGACTTCCCGCTATGGAAGACAAGAATCTCTCTCTCTTCCCTACCTGATCTCTACTACACACACACACACACACACACACACACACACACACACACACACACACACACACACACACACACACACACACACACACACACACATCCCATCTAACCATTCTCCCTATGGAGTTACATTGTAATTTGAATTAGAACAATAATCAGTGCTTGAATTATTATACGTGAATAAATTTCAGAGCTAAACCTTGGAATAAATGGATTACTTGTTTTTCTGGGAGTTAATTATTGCCTTTTTTCCCCCCTTAATTTTCTTTGTACTAATCATTAATGCTGAACTCACAGCCAGTCATCTTGAAGACAGCCAGGTGAATTTTGTATGCTATCAATTTCATCTCCCTGTAAAAGCCTCTCCCAGAGCCTTCTGACCTTTTGAGTTTGGACTGATGACACTGGGCATTACTGTCTTTTAGGAACTCCCCTCCCATCATCTAGACTTTCTCTTTGCCTCTTTCCTGTTTTTAGTAGAGGACATCCTGCAATAGTTTCCCCTATTCATCAAAGAATGCATGGGAAGGAAAATTTTAAGAACTTTTACATCAAAAATGTCTTTATTTTACCCTCACACTTGATTTATATAGTTTGATTTCGTATAGAATTCTAAATTGAAAATCATTCATCTTCAGAATATAAAGGTAATTCGCCATTGTTTCTTTCAGTATTGCTACAAGAAATGAAAATGATTCCTAATTGTTTGTTTTTAACTGTTTAGTTTGTATGTTTCCCTGAAGGATTGTAGGCTTTACTCTCCCCGATAATTTGCAATTTTATGGATTCCAAGGTGAGTCCGTTTCATCCATTGTGCTGTGTACTCAGTGAGTTCTTCAACCTGCTAACTCATGTTCCTTGAATTATTTCATAGATGATTCCCTCCCCATGTGTTCTGTTCTCTCTTTCTGGGACTCTTATTATTTTGATATTGGAACTCCTAGACTGGTCTTCTAATTTTCTTATACTTTCTTCCATTTTTGTATTTTTGCTCTTCTCTCTGGAAAGTTCCTGAACATTTTCTCCAATACTTGTGAGTTGTTATTTCTGCTATTATCCTTTTAATTTCCAAGAGCTCTTCCTTAGTCTTCCAAATGATCTCAAGGTGCAATTTGTGTATCACCTGAAGAATTATGCTGTTTCTTAACCAGGTTTTTAACTAGTCCTTCTTATTCTAATTCCCATGCCCCTCTCCCTTCACTTCCATAGGTCTCAAGGACTCTAGTTAATGAAACTTTGGAGGAGTGATTAAATAATTGCTCCTCCATATTACTGGTTCTTTCCGGTCTGCTATATCAATTACCATTTGCTCATCTCCTTTACAGTTTCTAAAATTTGTTAGTAGTTCTATATTTGTTTTCAAAGCAATTTTAAAATTATGACAAGTGTTATTTGCTTATTATTTGCATAGCAATATGCAGTTTCCTCTAAAGTTGACTTGTGATGTTTTAAAAGGAGAGTAAATTGAAAAAAAATTCAATAACAGTATAGATGGTTTGTGGCTTCTATAAACTAAATATTAAATTTAAGATATTGTGGCCATAAAATAGAGGAAATTCAAAGTAATATGATCAATAGTTACATGATTAGTTTTCCTTCATTTTCTCCCTCAAATTAAGAAATATAGATATACCTCAATGTTGAAGTATATCTGATTTTTTCTGTTTTCATCAGTTTTTACATTGTTTAAATATCATTTTAATTTTCATTGTGCAACTGTTTTCTTGTACTTGATGCAAAGCTCTTTATAGCAAAACTGGATCCTGCTAAAACAAAGCCAGCTGTGTTTACTTAACTTTGTAATGTTCCAATAATAATTTGTAATGAGATTAGTGTAGCTACTTTCGGTACTAAATATTTGCCAAAGTATTCATGATAAGATAGAGGAATATGAAACAGAATTACAAATTAATAACTACCTTAGTTTTCAGCACAATATGTATGAGGAATTGTTATGCATTTGGTTACTTTTTGCGGGGGAGGCATGTGATAATTGGCTGCTTGGATGAACTGGGTTATATCACATAAGATTCATCTGCCTGGCACAGTGGTCAGAACTCATTCTTACTGGGAGGGATTGGATGGGGTGAGCGTTGTGGCACTGAATGCCTGGAGTGTCATTATCTAGGAACACATCCTCTATCTTTTCTACCATATTGCTTGTCTGTGTGATGTAGATGTCAGAACACCATTGCTCATCACTTGGGCAACTGTCCACCGTGCTTATCTGAAGACAAAGGTGTCTGGGAGATTTCTCATTTTTGAGAAAAGCTTTTTTAATATTCGCATCTGTGATGCTTTTAAGAGAAACAGTCATCATTTATTATTGTTATTATTGTCATTTGAAACATAAAAGGGAGAGAATAGAACTTTGATGCCAAAGAGTGATAGAAAAAGAAGTAATTATAAGATCTGGACAGAACTAAAAGGCCTAGGTTTTTGGGGTTTTTTTAATATCTTTATTGGAGTATAATTGCTTTACAGTGTTGTGATAGTTTCTGCTGTATGACAAAGTGAATCAGCTATATACATATGTATATCCCCATATCCCCTGCCTCTTGCATCTCCCTCCCACCCTCCCTATCCCACCCCTCTAGGTGGTCACAAAGCACGAGCTGATCTCCCTGTACCATGCAGGTGCTTCCCACTAGCTATCTATTTCACATTTGGTAGTGTATATATATCCATGCCACTCTCTCACTTTGTCCCAGCTTACCCTTCCCCCTCCCCATATCCTCAAGTCCATTCTCTATGTCTGTGTCTTTATTCCTGTCCTGTCCCTAGGTTCATCAGAACTTTCTTTTTTTTAGATTCCATTTATATGTGTTAGCATACGTATTTGTTTTTCTGTTTCAGACTTACTTCACTCTGTATGACAGACTCTAGGTCCATCCACCTCACTACAAATAACTCAATTTCATTTCTTTTTATGGCTGAGTACTATTCCATTGTATATACATGCCACATCTTCTTTATCCATTCATCTGTCGATGGACACTTAGGTTGCTTCCCTGCCCTGGCTATTGTAAATTGTGATGCAATGAACATTGTGGTACCTGACTCTTTTTGAATTATGGTTTTCTCAAGGTATATGCACAGTAGTGGGATTGCTGGGTCGTATGGTAGTTCTATTTTTAGTTTTTTAAGGAACCTCCATATTGTTCTCCATAGTGGTTGTATCAATTTACATTCCAACCAACAGTGCAAGAGGGTTCCCTTTTCTCCACACCCTCTCTAGCATTTATTGTTTGTAGATTTTTTGATGATGGCCATTCTGACCGGTGTGAGCTGATACCTCATTGTAGTTTTGATTTGTATTTCTCTAATAATTAGTGATGTTGAGTATCCTTTCATGTGTTTGTTGGCAATCTGTATATCTTCTTTGGAGAAATGTCTGTTTAGGTCTTCTGCCCATTTTTGGATTGGGTTGTTTTTTTGATACTGAGCTGCATGAGCTACTTGTATATTTTGAAGATTAATCCTTTGTCAGTTGCTTCATTTGCAAATATTTTCTCCCATTCTAAGGGTTGTCTTTTGGTCTTGTTTATGGTTTCCTTTGTTGTGCAAAAGCTTTTAAGTTTCATTAGGTCCCAATTTGTTTATTTTTGTTTTTATTTCCATTTCTCTAGGAGGTGGGTCAAAAAGGATCTTGCTGTGATTTATGTCATAGAGTGTTCTGCCTATGTTTTCTAGGTTGGTTTTTTGACGGATCCTGATAAGCAAGAAAGGAGAGCAGCTCAAAGATACAAGTATATTCTTTAATATATCTGGGCATTTTTTTTTGTAATTAGAAGTTTTTCTATATGTATGTAACAATAGGCCACACGGATAAGCTATCTTATTAAAATTGAGTTTTGTTTGATTGAATTGTGTGATTACATCTATATTTTGATGGTATTTTTAGTGATTTTTATAAGACTAAATAAACTGATATTTGGTGATAGTAAAAAGGAAAATTCAGAAGGAATCTGATCTTATTCATAAGGATAATGATTTCTTCTAATCAAGTTAATACCTTCCATATTCCTGACTTGTTCTTATTTAAGGAATTATTTCTACTTAAGTGTCTAAATTGTTGAAGAATTTATGTTTAAGATATAGAAAGATGTTGTCTGTCGTATTCAAAGGTTTGGCTACTGATATACCATTGGTGAGAAAATCTGTTTTTAGTCATTATTTTTTCAGTATTCATAATAGATTTACATTTTTTTCCCAACCACTTCACCCAGTCTTCTTGGAAACCAGTAATATCTGTCTCTCTCTCTCCCTCATTTCCTCTTTCTCATCCTGTCTCCTTATTTCCCTTCCTCCTTCCTTAGTAGATTTGGTGCAAATGGGTAGGAAGTACAAGATAAAGTCTATCAAAGCAACTCTTTTTTGACAAAGGAGGCAAGAATATACAATGGAGAAAAGAGAGTCTCTTCAGCAAGTGGTGTTGGGAAAGTTGGACAGCTGCATGTAAATCAATGAAGTTAGAACACACCCTCATGTCATACACAAAAATAAACTCAAAATGGCTTAAAGACTTACGTATAAGACATGACACCTTAGAACTCCTATAAGAGAACATAGGCAAAACGTTCTCTGACATAAATAATACCAATGTTTTCTTAGGTCAATTTCCCAATGCAATAGAAATAAAAGCAAAAATAAACAAATGGGACCTAATCAAAATTATAAGCTTTTGCACAGCAAAGGAAATCATAAACAAAACAAAAAGACAACCTATGGACTGGGAGAAAATATTTACAAATTATGCAACTGACAAAGGATTAATTTCTAAAATATACAAACAGCTCACACAATTCAATAACAGAAAACAACAAACAACCCAATCGAAAAATAGGCAAAAGACCTAAATAGACATTTCTCCATAGAAGACATACAGATGGCCTATAGACATATGAAAAGATGCTCAACATCACTAATCATTAGAGAAATGCAAATCAAAACTACAATGAGGTACCACCTCACACCAGTCAGAATGGCCATCATTAAAAAGTCTACTAATAATAAATGCTGGAGAGGGTGTGGAGAAAAGGGAACCCTCTTATACTGTTACTGAGGATGTAAATTGGTGCAACCACTATGGAAAACAGTATGGACGTTCCTCAAAAAGCTAAAAATAGAACTACTATGTGATCCAGCAATCTCATTCCTGGGCATATATCCAGACAAAACTATAATTTGAAAACATACATGCACCCTTATGTTCATAGCAGCACTATTTACAATAATGAAGACATGGAAACAACATAAACGTCCATCAATATATGAATAGATAAAGAAGATATGGCATACATGGAATATATATGGTATAAATGGTATACATGGAATATAATGGAATATTACTCAGCCATAAAAAAGAATGAAATAATGCCATTTGCAGCAACATGGATGCAATTACAGATTATCATACTAAGTGAAGTCAGAAATTCAAAGACAATTACCGTATGATATCACTTATATGTGGAATCTAAAATACGGCACAAATGAACATATCTATGAAAGAGAAACAGACTCACAGACATAGAGAACAGACTTGTGGTTATCAAGGGGGAGGAGAGCAGGGAAAGGGAAGGATTGGGAGTTTGAGTTTAGCAGAGGCAAACTATTATATATAGGATGGATAAATAACAAGGTCCTACTGTTTAGCACAGGGAACTATATTCAATGTCCTGTGATAAACCATAATGGAAAAGAATATGTATAACTGAGTCACTTTGCTGTACAGCAGAAATTAGCACAACACTGTAAATCAACTACTCTTCAATAAATTTTTTTAACTTAAAAAAAAAAAAGCAACTCTTTACTCCCTCACAAGCCTTTATCATTTATTTTGATTTTCCTTTGAAAAATGTTGCCTTTTGGTTTGATTCAGTCTTTGTATTACAGTATAATCATTTTCTCAACATATGAATAAAATTCAGGACTATTGTGCAATTTTTTTTTTTTTTTTTTTTTTTTTTTTTTTTTTTGCTGTATGCGCGGGCCTCTCACCGTTGTGGCCTCTCCCGTTGCAGATCACAAGCTCCGGATGCGCAGGCTCAGCGGCCATGGCTCATGGGCCCAGCCGCTCCGCGGCATGTGTGATCTTCCCGGACCGGGGCACGAACCTGTGTCCCCTGCATCGGCAGGCAGACTCTCAACCACTGCGCCAACAGGGAAGCCCATTGTGCAATTTAAAAAAAAAAAAGTGGAATGTAAAATTACAGAAAATATGAGAAATCTGTCACTTCAGTTTACAAATATTCATTGAGGGAATAATATTTGTCATGCTGGAGATATAGTGGTGACAGAAATTGAACATAAACTGGTAAATAAAGGAAAAGGATGATTCCAGATAGTGATTAAGTGCTATAATGAAAATAAAATGGGGGCATGTGACAGAGTGACTGGGGTGTGTGTGTGTGTGTCTGCATGTGTGCACTTACATGTGATAATCAAAGTTCCTTAGTTTCTCACTTATCAAATGAAAAGTTCAAACAGATGCTCTCTACGGCGCCTTCAGATCTTTTCTAATGATGCAACTTTTCTAATGTTGTTCAATGCTTTTTAGATCTGTTTCACCATTTCAATTATGTGGTCTGTTGTCCGCCCATACAGTACTTGAAACTTAGTAATTGAAGAATGAAAAATCCACCCATCAGGATTTGAAAACAGTGTCTATATTCTCTCTCTTCTAGATAAAAACCTAAAGGAAAACAAATGAGTGTATCCGTGTATCAGAAGGGACTCAAAACACAATTTTCATCCATGTTCCATTTACAGTATCTCTTTATTTGCCTCTTGCATAAAGAGGCTATTAGACATCACTGCTTTCTGGCTGAATGAATTGAATACAGCGGGTTGGACAACAGCATGACCAAGCTGGTAGCTTTTTCATTTCCTGTGAACTACTTTGCCAGTTGGAATGGCTCTAGTCTCATCTCAGAAGCTCCGAAAGGAAGAGTCAGGGGTGACTGCTCACTTTTGTGTAGCCATTTGAAGATCAGTGGGCTAAGAGGAATTCCACATGGAAAGTCATTGCGTAATAGCAATGATCAGTGATAGTGATGATATTAACACTATCTAGAGAATGTTGCATTTATTATAAATCTCTTTGGGGGAGTGTGATAGAACCTCTGAAATACTATAAATTCAACTTCTTAATCTGGTAGAAGAAAGAGGACAAATTATGTTTAGATTTTTAAATGATGAACTTATTCTCCTCACTTAATAATCACAAAAATACCATCAGGAAAATGCATTTTTATTCGTTGTCATGGGAAATGCAGTCTAGAATTGTTTCCCACTATTATTATAAAACCTGTTATTAAAAAAACTGTAAGTGGAACATGGTTGGAAATCATGCTTTGAGTTCTTTCAGGTGAACAAATATACTTATTTTTTTTTAAATTTTGTTTAGTAGTAGGATCTTTCAGCCTTGCTTCTTTTTGCCATCCATTGTCCTTACTTTCATTTACAAACTGAACATAGCCAAATGGAAGGGGAAAAGGGTGAAAAACAGTTTCAGGATTAATAATAAAAAAAATTTTAAATCACAAAAATAAAAAGGAGATAATAAGACAAATGTTTGTGAAACAGGTATTAATTTATCTCTATTGCAGAGGCAAACCAAACTTATTGGACATGGGCTCTTTGATGATCAAACCAATTCAGAGAGTGATGAAGTACCCACTATTACTCTGTGAACTCTGGAATTCCACCCCTCCCTCTCACCCAGACTTTAGAGCACTGGAGGATGCCTTTGCTGCAGTGAAAGATATTAATGTAAACATCAATGAACTTAAAAGACGGAAGGATTTAGGTAAGAGGAGATATGATCAATTGGGGGTTTTCCAGTGTTGGAATATTCTGTTCATGTTTTGGAGAATCAGAATGTCTCAGTAGTTACAGCAGTTGCAGTAATAATGGTCATTTGATATTTAAAGTTAGAGGCTAGGGAGGAGAGGATGGTTTTGCCTTGCCAGCTAGCTTCAGGATAAGATCATGAGGCAAAAGATTGACAACTTTTTATTGAACAGCCCTATACTCAACCTCTTTTGACCACTGCATGCCCGATGACATACTGTGGGCTGAAGACACCCATAGCATATGATCTTTCTGTTCTTGGCGTTATGCATGGTAGGAAGGAGGCATGGCCTGGTAGCTGGGAGCAGTGAAAAGCTAGAGCTGAAAAGGGGTGGTGAGAAGGGCAGATACAGGTAAGATGGCCCAGCTAACACATCAGGCTTATTTGGTTCTGGAACACAAAGAATGGGTATTTTTTGGCAATTAATTGCTCCACTGAAGGGAGAAAGTATATTTCTTTCACAAATTAACAAATTATTGTTAACTTTTTGTTAACTAAGGTGTAAAGTTCACCTCTAAAGTAGAATGTAGGTTTCAAAATAGGAGGCACAATTAGATGGTTCCTATCATCTCAGATGTAGTAGTGCATTGGGATAGACCATGGGTCCTCTCTCAGTGTGATTTGTGTCCATAAGTTCTTGATTGGCTTTGTACTTCTAACATTAAATCTCAATTAAACAGTAAAAGCAATGGTAGGACTGTGGAGCTAATTGAACCAACCACTTCATTTATTTTTATTGTTTGTATTTTCTAATGTTTTATTTTAAAAATTGTATATATTTGCATTAATAAAGTGTAACTATAAAGAAAAGTGAAAGTTGTAGAGTGAAAGACACCGTAAACAAAATGAAAAGATAGCCCGTAGACAAAGGATTACTATCTAGAATATATAATTATTGATATTAAATCAGTAAAAACATTCTAATACAAAAAAGCTTAATAATAAAAATGAGCGATTCACAGAAAGACCAGTAAGTTTTTAAATGCTAAGATTCACTAATAATCAGGGAAATGCAAATTAAAATCACAATGACAAAGTGTTCCCAGCCTACCAGATTGGCAATAAGATTTTTAGTGGCTAATGTTAAGTGCTGAATCTCAGTTTGCAGGTGAGAATGTAAATTAGAATCACCACTTCGGAGAACAATTTGAAAATACCTATTAAATTGAAGGTACACGTACCCAAGATACAGAAAATCAGATTCTAGATATTTGAGAAGCTGGCTCATATGCTCGTGGAGAGGTATACTAGTAACTAGCATTGTTCGTAATAGCAAAAGATAAAAAAGGAAAACAAAAAAAGAAACAAGAAAACAAAGAAATAGACAGTGGCTTGCATATTAATCCAGATAATGGATGCACTGTGTTTTATATACTATGATACCAAGAAAACATAAAATTAATTAAAGTACATGTATCAATTAGACAGATCTCAAAAACACAATGTTGAGTTTTTTAAAAAGTAAATTAGCAAGTGACAGAAGAATGAATGCAATATGGTACCATCTTAATAAGGATTGAAAATAATACTATACACCGTATGACTACATACCTACAAAGTAAAGGCGTGAAAATAGATACGGATATAATAAACCCCATAACTTTGGATCACAGATCCCTTTAGGGATCAAAGATGGGGCTCAGAGAAGTTTCAATTGTTATGTGATTTTTTTAAATAAAAAGATTGGAAACAAGGCAAAATGTTAAGATTTGACAAAGCTGGGAGATGGACAATAGCTGTAATAATGTTTTAACTTTTCTGTTTGCTTAAACTCAAAATTTCAAAGTTTTAAAGAGGAAAATTTTTCTACTCTCATGATTCCAGTTTGCATAGCTAACATTTTAGTAAGTTCTCTTCAGCATTTCTATGTCTTTTTTTCTATTTTTTTCTTCTTTTTCCTTCTTTCCTTCCTTTTGCAAATGGTACTACAGTTTGCTGGGGCTTTTTAAAAACTTAATTTTATATCATGAACATTCTTCAGGTTAATATGGTCTTCTTTTTCATGGTTCCACAGTATCCCATTCATGAGTATATCATAATTGATTAAACCATACCTCTATGAGTAAACTTTTAGATTGTTTCCAACATTCTGTTCTTAGAAAAAAATGCTATAGCAAAAAAAGTTTGTATGCCTCATTATGGAAAGCAGATTTTCTACACAGACTTCCTGGTCATAGACTGTAAATATTTTCACTTTTACAAGACTCTGCCAAATTGTTCTCTACAAAAACTATATTGATTTAATCCATGTCCACAGCGTATAAGAATGCTCCTGTCTCCACACCATTACCAAAACAGAATGTTCAGAATATTTAACATTTTGAACAATATGAGAGGTGAAAATCATGTTAAAGATAAAAAAGTACACCTCAGAGAGGTCACTCAGCTTACCCCAAATCTCTCAGCTAGTGGAGAGACCACCCTGGGATGGATCTGAAGTCTTCTTATGTTGGCTGCAGTTGTCTTTCCATTAGTTAGGTCTCGATGCTTCATTCTAGAGACCCCAGCTAACAAGTGTATGGTCTGAGAAGAGAGAGTTTTTTCCAGTATCAGGAATTTCTTTAATGTGCAAGGTAAATGAACCTTGGGCTTTGAGGAGCTCAAGTCCTAGAACAGTTTCTGAAGGTCAGTGGGGTGGGCGTCTGGAGCTGTGACTGGGCAGAGGGGCTGGAGCACATTGCATCGGTACCAGAGGTCCGAAAATCATACAGAGTGTTATCTTAAATATAAATATGAATCTTGAATACTTTGGATGGAACACACACTTTCTGTGCCTCACAAGTTCAGATATGTTATTGCATTCTTCCGTTTCAGTTCTAAAATACAAGAAGAACGATGAGGATGAATCACTTAAAGATAAATTGTCTAAACTAAATATTCATTCAATTAGCAAGAAATCAAAAAGAGTGACAAATCATCTAAAGATTCTGACCAGAGGAGAATCACAGGTAATTTTTCTTCTTGGGCCACATACATTTTCCTGGGGAACACGAATGCTGACATTTTTGTGAGATTTTGTTTTATCGTTATCAGAGCTGTTTCTAGAACACACTGAGAATGGAAGTAATTGCCCTCGATGCTGTTCCTTTCTCCCTCTCTCCTCTCTCTCTCCCCCTCCGTTTTGCAGGATATTGAGTGGGGGTTGTTCTGACACTGTCTTAGCTGTGGTGCTTCCATTCAGGAAGAGGACAAAGGAGAGGTAAAGACATAAGGACAGGGATCAACAAGGGATGCCCCAGGAGTTCTGACACCATCAATTAGCACATACTCTCTCACCCAAGGCAATGCCCTCTTTTCATCCCTGTCTTATTTCTGCTTTGTAAAAAGCCTCATTTCTTTTAGTTCCCTTGATGGTCATCTTATATTTATTTCACCTATGAAAATAATGTTTAGGTGCATACCTCAGCATGACTTTTCCTGCCTGTTACCACTTTCCTCTTCCCCTACCCCCAGGTGCACATTATATTACTGGGTAACTCTTTGGTGTCAGCTGTTTAGTCTAGCTTGAACCATTTTCATCTCACCCTTAATAAACAGTGAATGGATTAACAAAGGCTCTCCAACTTTAATGTGTATAAGCATCACCTGAGGAGCTTGCTAAAGACAGATTCCAGGGTTCTACCTGGTTCAAAGGTGCAACCTAGACGTCTGTATTTTTACAAAGACTACAGGTATTTTTAAGCTAATTGACCTGGAAATAAGTGATCACTGGAACACACTTTGAGAATCACAAGATAGTAATTCTCAAATTAATTAGTAATTAATTAATTAGTAATTCATGGCCCAGAGGTGGTAATACAGTGGGCTTCTAACCAAAAGTAAGCAGAACAATTCTTAAGATGCTATATAGTACTTTTGCCCCCCTTCTCGTGTGTGATTTCATCCTTTGTTATGTTAGCATCTCTAACAAAGGTTTTTACTTTGAACTAGAGGCAACTGGTTCAGCTCTGCTTTTAGATAGCTCTTCCTATCTACCTTACCCTTTGGCTGCTGTGGTCTTTTTGCTTTTCATTAAGTCTTTGCTGCTTTCGGACCACTAATCTAGAAGTGGCCTCTTCCTCCTCTGAATGCCTAACACACTTAGTGTATCTCAGTCTTGGCACTGTTAATATTTGCAGGAGTCATCACAGAAATTAAGAGCAAAGTTTCTGAATTCATTCAGATCTGGGTTTGAATCTCACTTCTGCCACCTAACAAATATTTGTCTTTGGGCACATAACTTAAATTCAATGTAATCATCTGTAAATTGGGATATATAGTAGGACCTAACACATGAAGTGGTTGTGAGGATTCAATGAAATGATGCTTATAAAGAAAGGACCTAACACAGTGTAAGCATTCAGTATACTGGCTATCATCATCATCATTATTTTATATTGTATATAAAATATTGTTATTTACCTTTTAATGTGCGGACTTCTTACTTCCCACATGGATAAAAACTTCTTTATGCATGGTGTGTTAATCGTATCTTCTACTTTCTGTATTTTATGATGTTTTGACATCCTAAAAAAGCTTGCTGGCCAAAGAAAGACGCCGCTTTCTTTGAGTGGGCTAGCCCACTCTTATAGAGGGCAAAGGACTCAGCTGGAATCACTTCTTTCATTTGCAAACCAACCGATCCTGGGTCTATAGCCCCAATCAACTCCTTATCTAACTCTCACATGTGAAGCCAATATTCCCTGCCCTAAATCCTGCCGAGGCCAGGTACCAGGCAACCAGAGACTACCTCCATAGCCCAAAGCCTGCTGGAATTATTCAAACGTCCTAAACATTTTACCCTGCCCCAGCTCTTTCTATGGGATTTCTCACAGAAACTCCAATAAAGGCTCTGGCCTTGACTCTTCCCTTGCTCCTTTCTGCCAAATGACCAGAACTTAGTGATTCCCCTGTGGCCCTGCATGACATGCAATGACCCCCTATCTAGGACCTGTGAGAATAATAAATTTCTTCCAAGCTTCTCTCTTTTCCTCCTGTGGCTGTACTGTCTGTACCCTACCATACCCAGTATGGCTATTCTTAGAACACACGGCTTGTATGATTCTTGTACTTACTTGTTGATATACTTCTAGGGGCTCACTGGGCCTACTGCATAGAGGAGGTAACTCCAGGCTCCTCTTCTCAATGTAGAACTATAATGTGGGAAGCTTGGGACGTTTATGGTGTGTGGCCATAGATCAGGAAAAGGAAAATCCAGACGTTTCAACTAAAGACTACAGTAATAAAATTGAACTGGGAATTCATTCGAAGAAGAGACTGTAGCCTCCATGGGCATGTGTAAATGTAGTCTAAACAATTCTCCCCTACTCTTTGGGATGTTGCTTCTGACCCAAGACAATACTGCTGAGTAACAATAGGCAGGTCTTAATTCTGGGCAGGCTCTTGTAGGAGCTGTTACCGTCTTTAATGTATTTATCATCAGCTTCTGATATTTTTCAATTGTGAACTAGAAGTGAATTGTAGTTAAAGTAGCCTGAAGGGATATTAATTAGATTTTTCCCCTTAATCTTTCGAGAGGATGTCCTGTCAGCAATGAAGCATTTCACTGTTAATCAGAAAATCAACTGCATAGGCTGGACTGTAGAAAAGATAAATCTCAAATCAGTCAATTTTGCACTTGTCAGCAGCTCAAGTGAAATATTTGGTGGAGTTAGGGTATAAAACTATTACCCAAGAGGAAGATTCTATTCCATTCATCACACATGTATTGAACTCTTACTCGACACTGTTAGAGATTGCAAATGCAGAGAGGTTCTAAATTCAGATGGTTTGGGTTGGAATCCTGGACCTAACTATTAACATGGGTAAGTTTCTTTAACTTTCTGTATTAGTTAGGGTAAAGGCCATGCTTCTGTCACAAAGAGATTCCAAAACATAGCAGCTTAAGTCAGACAGTCATTTATTTCTCTCTCTTAAAATAGTGCAGATGGGCTGTGCTGCACAAGATCTTTCAGGAACCCAGTTTTTCCTAGTTTTGCACTGCGATGTTCCCTAAATATATGGTCTTCATCTGCCTCACTGAAGCTGGGTCACTGCCATGTCTTCATTCAAAGTCCCAAGGGAAATGTTCTAAGGCCAAGATTCAGAGATGAAACATATCACTTTCACTCACAACTTATTTGCCCAAACCCAGTTACAAAGGCAGAGCCAGCTGCAAGGGAGTCTGGAAAGGGTTGTCTCTAGCAGGGCAGCCATGTCCATCTTAAACTAGAGGTGCAGGCACCATTGGTAGAAGGTCAATAGCAGGAATGTTCACAATCTCTGCCACACCTCCTGGAACTTCTGTTTCTTTATCTCTAAAATGGGATTTATCATAGCATCTAACCCATAGGGTTGTATAAGAATTAAAATGAGAAAGTGGAAGACAGGTTTTAGCACAAGTGTCCAGAACATAGTTAGTGTTTAATAAATGTTAGTGATTATTATATTAAGAAAAAATACTTCATCTCCAATGTTTGCAGTCCATCAGTGGAGAAAATTACTTAAATCATTAGTGTTGTAAGAGCACATAGGAGGGTACAATTAATTTTATGGAGTGGAAAGAATAGGAACTAGAGGAAGGATTTTTAGCAGGGGTGACAGTTGAGCAAGTCCTTAAAAAAAAATAAACAGGATTTTGCAGGGCAGCAGCACATTCCAACAAAATAAAGCAACAAGAGAAGGCTTGGCAATAAAGAAGTAGAACTAGGCGGTATTTTTCATCGTGTGATCCTTGAACCTCTTACTTTAGCATCATGTGGGTCTCGGCCAAGATATACAAAGTAAAATAGCTGGTCCTTGAAAACTGCTTTTTAAAAACTCTGCCCAGCATATTGTTATATGCCTCAAACTGGGTCAGAGCATAGAGATGCTAAGGCAGAGGGTAATGAATTTTGTGTGGATTACAAAGAACTATGCTGCCTATTTAATGAAAAGCTTTCTAGATAAATAATAAGTGGTTTTAAACTACTAAAATAAAATGTCACCATTTTCTATGCATTCAGTTCTAAGGTCAATCACCTTAAATTAACAAATGTAGGAACTGAGAACAGCTACGGTTATTAGCCAGTACCAAACTGAAGAATACACAACATATTCCACAAAACAGGTGTGTGTTCACACAGATTTTGCCAACACAAAGCTGGTTCTGATATCTTGCAGCCTTTTTGAACACCAAGAAATACTTCTCATCATTGATAGAATAATGTGTCTTCCTAGAAATTGCCACAAGCATATAAAAAAGCATATTTTTCTGAATGCTAGTAGGTATACATGTAAGATAACAAAAAAATAACTGAACACATGTGATCACTATCTTAACTCTGCAGTTTTCCTAACAGAAGAACGGTTTTTGTTAAGATTTTTCATCATCTTTCAAATTTGAGTTGCTAAAGAATTATCATATTTCTTTAGCCAAGACCCTAAGAGTATTTTCTAAATAACCACTGTGAAATAAATTGGGATGAGTCATATCAGCAAAACAATAAATTCTAATCAATAGATCAAATATTTTTATTTAATTTTTAATTTTATTAATTATTTTATAGAGCCACAAATGCAGTGTCATTTGAGTACACACATAATACATGCTATTAAAAACTGCAGAGAAAAATTTTACATCCCACAGCTACCGTGACATAGGTGAAGCAATGTGAAAACTGAACAGCAAATTAAGCGGCACCATGCGGTTTTGTTACACTATTTGAACATCAGTTGTGCCACGTGCTGGACACAGAAAGTTCTGTGTTAAGACAGTCAGCGTAAGATGTAGAGAATGAACTCGAGGACACGGGGAGGGGGAAGGGGAAGCTGGGATGAAGTGAGAGAGTGGCATGGACATATATACACTACCAAATGTAAAATAGATAGCTAGTGGGAAGCAGCTGCAGAGCACAGGGAGATCAGCTGGGTGCTTTGTGACCACCTAGAGGGGTGGGATAGGGAGGGTGGGAGGGAGACTCAAGAGGGAGGAGATATGGGGATATATGTATATGTATAGCTGATTCACTTTGTTATAAAGCAGAAACTTAACACACCATTGTAAAGCAATTATACTCCAATAAAGACGTTAAAAAAAAAGAGCGTAGCATGAAAAGTTTTCATCTCAACAAGGAGTTTTTTGTAATGTGCTAGGCCAATACGGTTTGTAATATTTTTAAATACCAGATTCCTTTGAGTTATAAAAATAAATAATTTCATCTATATTTTAGGTGAAAGACAATACCTTTAATAGAGAAGAAAAACTATTTAGATCTTTAGAAAAGACTGTGAGGCACTGTGTGAAGAACATTTCATTCTGTCTTCAACATGTACAGGTGGGTAAGACACAACTGTTTTCAATGTTTCCACAGAAAGGTCTTGATGTCTCTGGTTATTATGAAGAGTAAATGTGACTGTTCATCATTTATATGATGATGCTTATTGTATCAAATTTGGGAGGCTGCAAGCTGCTGGTGAAGGAAGCTAATATAAAGACTTGGGTTTTGCTCTTTGTTCCCTTACCTCTTCCATCCTTCCCCCAATCCAAATTGCCATATGGTGGGACGTTTGTTCATATGATTGCCACGTAGGGCTGGACCATCAGCATGTTTTCTCTATAAAAGGGATGAGTTAATTAATGCAAAATGGCAGACAAGGCAGAAATGTGATTTGTTTGATTATACTAACATATCTCTTTCCAGTACCTGAAACACATATTTACAAATTTAAGAGTAGCACTGAAGGAAAAAAGAAAATCAAAAGGAGACATAACATAAAATTAGAGGAGTTAAAAAGTAAAAAGTGCATAATATAAATGCCCTAAAACCCACATGTGCATCTTAAATTTAGCTGTAGGCTACCTAGCAGCCAACCCAAAAAGGGGTATATGATCACACAATTCTAAGACAAACCAAACACCTCTATTTATTTTATAACCAGTGTTTTGTAATGCCCCCTTTACAGTTCTGAATGAAATTCATAGATAATTTAACCTTGGGTATGTAGGTATACATAAAAGAATCAATATAAAGGAAAACATGTTCTAACAAAATATTATGAACACAGTATGCAAATATCCCCACACAATCAGAGTAGAAGACAAAAACACCTCCACAAATTTCCAGTCCCCTAGGTTTTCCTGCCCTTGTTGAGGATCACTGACTTAGACAAACCAGCTGGAGTACAGTATAATTATATTCAGTAGAAAGACCAGTCAGGAGTTTCTTCTGATGGATCTCATAAAGGGGACATAGTGTCCTTAACAACATCCTGACAATGGTCATGACTATGAGACATAGAAAGTTAGTAGAATTACATGTAAGTTAGTTTAAAAATTGTTCCTTTCTATTTTCCAGTTTTTCTTTTGGAGGTCTGTTTTGGAAGATGTTTGCATTCTTTGATAGACTATCACACCAACAGAAGATTAAGTTGACAGGCATAGTGATTTGGAGACAAGGTTCTATGTCACATAACCAACAAGCCACATTCTTTTCTTATTCATTAACTGATGCAAAGCCTGATTTTGCAGTCAGGTTTGCTAATCTCTTCCTAAAGCACTGTCTTCTGTGAAAGGAAAACAAAAACATAGCTATAACATCCAGAGGGCAGTGAGAACCTGTCCTTGATATACTTTTCAAGGAGTCAGTGCCTCTTGGGAATATCTACAGAAAAGTCTTCCATTTCCACTAATTGATTCAGAAAAAGTACGAGCATGTTCTCTTAAAGAGAAGATTAAATTCACTAAGGAAAACTAAAGACATAAAACAAGAGTGATTTTTAAAATAAGAGATCTGTAAGAATTGAATGACGAAGAATGGCTAAAGAGGGAATTTAAGATGGACTTCACAGAATAAAAGAGGGTGTCAAGGGACAGGACAGGAATAAAGATGCAGACGTAGAGAATAGACTTGAGGACACGGGGAGGGAGAAGGGTAAGCTGGGACGAAGTAAGAGGGTATCATTGACATATATACACTACCAAATGTGAAATAGATAGCAAGTGGGAAGCAGCTGCATCGCACGGGGAGATCAGCTCTGTGTTTTGTGACCACCTAGAGGGGTGGGATAGGGAGGGTGGGAAGGAGACGCAAGAGGGAGGGGATATGGGGATATATGTATACATATAGCTGATTCACTTTGTTATACAGCAGAAAATAACACACCATTGTAAAGCAATTATACTCCAATAAAGATGTTAAAAAAAAAAAAGGGTGTCATAACTACGGAGCAGTATGAGAAAGTGACATGGGGGAAAAGTAAGGAAATAGATTGTTATAGGTAACCTGATTGTACAAAGTGTTCATAAAATTTTTTCCTTCCTTTTTTTCTTTTTCTCTCAGTGGTAATAGTTACGTTGATGAAGTGCACTTTTAGGATACATTTAATTGTACTGACTTCAGAACATTGCCCTTTGGTAACTTTGTTCTTGGGTTTCAGGATGCCATGCCTTTAGCTCTGCAGAGTGTAATGGAGCTCCAAGAGATTTCACACAACAAAGATGAGGATGAGAGGGGCTATTCAGAGGCTCCAAGTAATGCCCCAAATCCCTCTGATGACTTTGTAAGTTATTTATACCCGCAGATGAATACAAATGAAATAGTAGGGTTAAGAGAAAAGCTGCTTTTCATTTACTTTTTCGCAGTTAAAAATAAAACATGCACTAAAGCAAATACTAATGTTAAAATTAGTAGATTTAAACAGGAGATTTTTTTATCACTAAATATTTTGAAGTGGATTAGTGAGGCTTTTACTATAATCAAAATTTAAGAGGGCTGCAGACTGTGTTTCTAGGGTAGTCAGTGTCTGTGCAGCTTTTTAAATCAATATTTAGTTTAAGTCTGCATATGGTGTATCAGGGATTTATTAAGTTAGAAAGATGTGATTTTCTTAGAGGAGTCTCTGGAGTTTTTACATGAGAAGCAAAGATACTTTCTGAGGGTGTGACTTTTATTAACATATTATACACTGGAAATTAAGGCCTTCCTATTCAGAAAGTGCTTTATTTGAGTCATATATCTTCTGTTCTGTGGTAAAATATTTGTTTTCTAAGAGTTCTGTAAAATATACAGAATCATAAAACATATATTGGGAATCATTAAAAACATGCTTGGGCTACATTCCAACTCCAGCCAGTTTCAGAACCCAGGTCGGGGGAAAAAATGCTCAAAGTCTGAAAGTTCTTAACACACAAATAGACATGCCCCAAAGAGGGAATTTACGGCAGTCTTATTTCCCAGAAGTTGCCTGGATCTCTGGATAAGCTGTTCCTTCTGTTCAGTAGATAAAATTCTGCACACATGAGGATGGGAGAAAGGGCCACTGTCCATGGAAAAAGAAAACAAGACCTTCAAGGGAGAAGAAGAAACATAGGTTCAAATCCAAAGCTGAGCCCCAGGAACTGTGCAAACAAAGAAGAGAAAGGGAAATCTCTCCCAGCAGGCTCATGAACAGCAGATTAAATCTCCACAATCTACTTGATGTACCTGCATCTGTGGAATACCTGAAGAGACAACAAATCATCCCAAATTGAGGAGCCATGTGGATGAAAGGCTCTTGGTGCTCCAGCCAGGCATCAGGGCTGTGCCTCTGAGGTGGGAGAGCCAACTTCAGGACACTAGTCCACAAGAGACCTCCCAGCTCCACGTAATATCAAACGATGAAAATCTCCCAGAGATCTCCATCACAACATCAACACCCAAATTCACTCAACGACCAGCAAGCTACAGTGCTGTACACCCTATGCCAAACAACGAGCAAGACAGGAACACAACCCCACCCATTAGCAGACAGGCTGCCTAAAATCATAGTAAGTCCACAGACACCCAAAAACACACCACCAGACGTGGACCTGCCCACCAGAAAAACAAGATCCAGCCTCATCCACCAGAACACAGGCACTAGTCCCCTCCACCAGGGAGCCTACACAACCCACTGAACCAACTTTAGCCACTGGGGACAAACACCAAAAACAATGGGAACTACAAACCTGCAGCCTGCAAAAAGTAGATCCCAAACACAGTAAGGTAAGCAAAATGACAAGACAGAAAAACACACAGCAAATGAAGAAGCAAGATAAAAACCCACCAGACCTAACAAATGAAGAGGAAGTAGGCAGTCTACCTGAAAAAGAATTCAGAAAAATGATAGTAAAGATGATCCAAAATCTTAGAAATAGAATAGAGAAAAAGCAAGAAACATTTAACAAGGACCTAGAAGAACTAAAGATGAAACAAGCAATGATGAACAACACAATAAATGAAATTAAAAATACTCTAGAAGGGGTCAATAGCAGAATAACTGAGGCAGAAGAACGGATAAGTGACCTTGAAGATAAAATAGTGGAAATAACTACTGCAGAGCAGAATAAAGAAAAAAGAATGAAAAGAACTGAGGACAGTCTCAGAGACCTCTGAGACAACATTAAATGAACCAACATTCGAATTATAGGGGTTCCAGAAGAAGAAGAGAAAAAGAAAGGGACTGAGAAAATATTTGAAGAGATTATAGTTGAAAACTTCCCTAATATGGGAAAGGAAATAGTTAATCAAGTCCAGGAAGCACAGAGAGTCCCTTACAGGATAAATCCAAGGAGAAACATGCCAAGACACATATTAATCAAACTTTCAAAAATTAAATACAAAGAAAACATATTAAAAGCAGCAAGGGAAAAACAACAAATAACACACAAGGGAATCCCCATAAGGTTAGCAGCTGATCTTTCAGCAGAAACTCTGCAAGCCAGAAGGGAGTGGCAGGACATATTTAAAGTGATGAAGGAGAAAAACCTACAACCAAGATTATTCTACCCAGCAAGGATCTCATTCAGATTTGATAGAGAAATTAAAACCTTTACAGACAAGCAAAAGCTGAGAGAGTTCAGCACCACCAAACCAGCTTTACAACAAATGCTAAAGGATCTTCTCTAGGCAAGAAACACAACAGAAGGAAAAGACCTACAATAACAAACCCAAAACAATTAAGAAAATGGTAATAGGAACATACATATCGATAATTACCTTAAATGTAAAAGGATTAAATGATCCCACCAAAAGACACAGACTGGCTGAATGGATACGAAAAGATGACCCATATATATGCTGTCTACAAGAGACCCACTTCAGAACTAGAGACACATACAGACTGAAAGTGAGGGGATGGAAAAAGATATTCCATGCAATGGAAACCAAAAGAAAGCTGGGGTAGCAATTCTCATATCAGACAAAATAGACTTTAAAATAAAGACTATTAGAAGAGACAAAGAAGGACACTACATAATGATCAAGGGATCAATCCAAGAAGAAAATATAACAATTGTAAATATTTATGCACCCAACATAGGAGCACCTCAATACATAAGGCAAATACTAACAGCCATAAAAGGGGAAATCGACAGTAACAAATTCATAGTAGGGTACGGTAACACCCCATTTTCACCATTGGACAGATTATCCAAAATGAAAATAAATAAGGAAACACAAGCTTTAAATGATACATTAAACAAGATGGACTTAATTGATATTTATAGGACATTCCATCCAAAGACAACAGAATACACATTTTTCTCAAGTACTCATGGAACATTCTCCAGGATAGATCATATCTTGGGTCACAAAACAAGCCTTGGTAAATTTAAGAAAATTGAAATTGTATCAAAAAGCTGTTCTGAACACAACGCTATGAGACTAGATATCAAGTACAGGAAAAGATCTGTAAAAAATACAAACACAAGGAGGCTAAACAATACACTATTTAAAACAAAGTGATCACTGAAGAAATCAAAGAGGAAATCAAAAAATACCTAGAAACAAATGACAGTGGAGACACAACAACCCAAAACCTATGGGATTCCGCAAAAGCAGTTGTAAGAGGGAAGTTTATAGCAATACAACCCTACCTTAAGAAAGAGGAAACACCTCGAATAAACAACCTAACCTTGCACCTAAAGCAATTAGAGAAAGAAGAACAAAAAACCCCCAAAGTTAGCAGAAGGAAAGAAATCACAAAGATCAGATCAGAAATAAATGAAAAAGAAATGAAGGAAATGATAGCAAAGATCAATAAAACTAAAAGTTGGTTCTTTGAGAAGATAAACAAAATTGATAAACCATTAGCCAGACTCATCAAGAAAAAAAGGGAGAAGACTCAGATCAATAGAATTAGAAATGAAAAAGGATAAGTAACAACTGACACTGCAGAAATACAGAAGATCATGAGAGATTACTACAAGCAACTCTATGCCAATAAAATGAACAACCTGGAAGAAATGGACAAATTCTTAGAAATGCACAACCTGCCAAGACTGAATCAGGAAGAAATAGAAAATATGAACAGACCAATCACAAGCACTGAAATTGAAACTGTTATTAAAAATCTTCCAACAGGGGCTTCCCTGGTGGCACAGTGGTTGAGAGTCCGCCTGCCGATGCAGCGGACGCAGGTTCGTGCCCCGGTCCGGGAAGATCCCACATGCCACGAGCGGCTGGGCCTGTGAGCCATGGCCACTGATCCTGCGCGTCTGGAGCCTGTGCTCTGCAATGGGAGAGGCCACAGCAGTGAGCAGCCCGCGTACTGCAAAAAAAAAAAAAAAATCTTCCAACAAACAAAAGCCCAGAACCAGATGGCTTCACAGGCGAATTCTATCAAACATTTAAAGAAGAGCTAACACCTATCCTTCTCAAACTCTTCCAAAATATAGAAGAGGGAACACTCCAAACTCATTCTACGAGGCCACCGTCACCCTGATAACAAAACCAGACAAGAATGTCACAAAGAAAGAAAACTACAGGCCAATATTACTGATGAACATGGATGCAAAAATCCTCAACAAAATACTAGCAAACAGAATCCAACAGCACATTAAGAGTATCATACACCATGATCAAGTGGGGTTTATTTCAGGAATGCAAGGATTCTTCAATATATGCAAATCAATCAATGTGATACACCCTATTAAAAAATTGAAGGAGAAAAACCATATGGTCATCTCAGTAGATGCAGAGAAAGCTTTTGACAAAATTCAACACCCATTTATGATAAAAACCCTGCAGAAAGTAGGCATAGAGGGAACTTTCCTCAACATAATAAAGGCCATATATGACAAACCCACAGCCAACATCGTCCTCAATGGTGAAAAACTGAAAGCATTTCCACTAAGATCAGGAACAAGACAAGGTTGCCCACTCTCACCACTCTTATTCAACATAGTTTTGGAAGTTTTAGCCACAGCAATCAGAGAGGAAAAGGAAATAAAAGAATCCAAATCGGATAAGAAGAAGTAAAGCTGTCACTGTTTGCAGATGACATGATACTATACATAGAGAATCCTAAAGATGCTACCAGAAAACTACTAGAGCTAATCAATGAATTTGATAAAGTAGCAGGATACAAAATTAATGCACAGAAATCTCTGGCATTCCTATACACTAATGATGAAAAATCTGAAAGTGAAATCAAGAAAACACTCCCATTTACCACTGCAACAAAAAGAATAAAATACCTAGGAATAAACCTACCTAGGGAGACAAAAGACCTGTATGCAGAAAATTATAAGACACTGATGAAAGAAATTAAAGATGTTACAAATAGATGGAGAGATATACCATGTTCTTGGATTGGAAGAATCAACATTGTGAAAATGACTCTACTACCCAAAGCAATCTACAGATTCAATGCAATCCCTATCAAACTACCACTGGCATTTTTTCACAGAACTAGAACAAAAAATTTCACAATTTCTATGGAAACACAAAAGACCCCGAATAGCCAAAGAAATCTTGAGAAAGAGAAACGGAGCTGGAGGAATCAGGTTTCCTGACTTCAGACTATACTACAAAGCTACAGTAATCAAGACAGTATGGTACTGGCACAAAAACAGAAAGATAGATCAATGGAACAGGATAGAAAGCCCAGAGATAAACCCATGCACATATGGTCACCTTATCTTTGATAAAGGAGGCAGGAATGTACAGTGGAGAAAGGACAGCCTCTTCAATAAGTGGTGCTGGGAAAACTGGACAGGTATTTGTCAAAGTATGAGATTAGAACACTCCCTAACACCATACAGAAAAATAAGCCCAAAATGGATTAAAGACCTAAATGTAAGGCCAGAAACTATCAAACTCTTAGAGGAAAACATAGGCAGAACACTCTATGACATAAATCACAGCAAGATCCTTTTTGACCCACCTCCTAGAGAAATGGAAATAAAAACAAAAATAAACAAATGGGACCTAATGAACCTTCAAAGCTTTTGCACAGCAAAGGAAACTATAAACAAGACCAAAAGACATCCCTCAGAATGGGAGAAAATATTTGCAAATGAAGCAACTGACAAAGGATTAATCTCCAAAATTTACAAGCAGCTCATGCAGCTCAATAACAAAGAAACAAACAACCCAATCCAAAAATGGGCAGAAGACCTAAATAGACATTTCTCCAAAGAAGATATACAGAATGCCAACAAACACATGAAAGAATACTCAACATCATTAATCATTAGAGAAATGCATATCAAAACTACAATGAGGTATCATCTCACACCAGTCAGAATGGCCTTCATCAAATAATCTAGAAACAATAAGTGCTGGAGATGGTGTGGAGAAAAGGGAACACTCTTGCACTGCTGGTCGTAATGTGAATTGGTACAGCCACTATGGAGAACAGTATGGAGGATCCTTAAGAAACTACAAATAGAACTACTATATGACCCAGCAATCCCACTACTGGGCATATACCCTGAGAAAACCATAATTCAAAAAGAGTCATGTACCAAAATGTTCATTGCAGCTCTATTTACAATAGCCAGAAGATGGAAACAACCTAAGTGTCCATCATCAGATGAATGGATAAAGAATATGTGGCACGTATATACAATGGAATATTACTCAGCCATAAAGAGAAATGAAATTGAGTTATTTGTAGTGAGGTGGATGGACCTAGAGTCTGTCATACAGAGTCAAGTAAGTCAGAAAGAGAAGGACAAATACCGTATGGTAACACATATATATGGAATCTAAGAAAAAAAAATGTCATGAAGAACCTAGTGGTAAGACAGGAATAAAGACACAGACCTACTAGAGAATGGACTTGAGGATATGGGGAGGGGGAAGGGTAAGCTGTGACAAAGTGAGAGAATGGCATGGACATATATACACTACCAAACGTAAAGTAGATAGCTATTGGGAAGCAGCCACATAGCACAGGGAGATCAGCTCGGTGCTTTGTGACCACCTAGAGGGGTGGGATAGGGAGGGTGGGAGGGAGGGAGACACAAGAGGGAAGAGATATGGGAACATATGTATATGTATAACTGATTCACTTTGTTATAAAGCAGAAACTAACACACAAATGTAAAGCAATTATACTCCAATAAAGATGTAAAAAAAAAAAAAAAAAAAGGTTGAGCCAAGAAAGTATTTGGGTGGCAAACCAGTCTGAGTAATACTAATTTAAATTTAGTATCTTGTGTTCCATAGGTATTATTATTTCATAGTAGTATTTCAAGGATTATTAAAAGATATAATAGACTCCATCATCTTGAAGATCCTTGAAACTGCCATTTTTGTAATGTTATTATAGGCATTTGGGGTCAGACAAATCTTCATTGAGTTACCCTTGTGTTGGAGGATGTTTAGCTTTCCTACCAGGCTCTAAATCCCAGTAACATCCCCCATCTCGTATTTCCGAATCCTGGGAAGGGATACTGCGACAGTGCCCACTCCAATAGAAAAATACCCAGAAGCATCTAGCTTTCCTGGCACTGAGGAATGGAAAGTCATGATTACATCTGAACTAAAATGGTAGATTAGATGGATGAGAGGGAGGAAGGGAGAGAGAGAGAGAGAGGGAGAGGGAGAGAAAGGAGAAAGTCAGTTTCTACAACATGTTAAATAGAAGAAGTGTGCCTAGTTCTTTATATGTTTTCTGGGCTTAATTACAGTAAGCACATTTTAGAAAAGTCCTTAAGGGTTTGCTCTCTAGCTTAATGCTGACATTAGTTAAGGTAATAACTATTTATTGAACACAGGAAGAGCATGGTATATAACTTCTCCTTCATCAAGCATGCCCCAGAACTTGACAGAATAAAAAAGAAGGTGTCCTTCCCTACCTTGCATAAAATCACAGGATGATAAAGTATGCTAAATTAAAATAATTATCAGAAAGCTCAATATAAAAGTACCTTTTTATGGTAAGGTATATTGAACTTTTTTTTTTTTGCGGTACTCGGGCCTCTCACTGTTGTGGCCTCTCGCGTTGCGGAGGACAGGCTCCGGACGCGCAGGATCAGCGGCCATGGCTCACGGGCCCAGCTGCTCCGCGGCAAGTGGGATCTTCTCGGACCAGAGCACGAACCCATATCCCCTGCATCGGCAGGCAGACTCTCAACCACTGCGCCACCAGGGAAGCCCCTGAACTCTTTTTAAAAGTCAAATATTAAGAGCTCGAATCTATCTAAAGGCAGAGCAATTGTTTTTATCTAATCATGAGAGGTACCTATCTACACATTTTGTATAGCACAGAATATTAGAATAAAATCTGATTCTTATTCGTTCCAACCATAATTCCCAGGTACAGATGAACAGGTTCATGTCTGTGGGTCATAGGACTTATATATCGTAATTATATTGTAATTTTGTAATTAGATTACCTGTAGAATTCAAGTATGTCACAAACACAGTAATTTATCCCAGAACAGTAAACAGATTCTTTGCTTAGTTGAAGGACTCATTAAATAGTCTGCAGGTATATAATGATTATTTTATAAGATAGACATCAAATTTAATCTGTGTTGGCTATTGCTGGTACCAGTAAGAGATTGGTCTCCCTCCTCTTCTAGATTTCCCATGAGTTCAGACAAAGTTACTAGAGGTCACTCAATTAATACAAGCTGTTGCTCAGATGCTGATTCCCTAGAACATCTTTCAGGGTACAAAAGAGAAAACTACTTCCAAATTGCCATAACATAATCATGACACCCAAGCATATATGATAAATTTGGGCAGTCAGCAAACATAGGATACTGGTGTACTTCAGAATACAGGGGAGGAAAGAGAAATAGAAGAAATTAAATCTAGGGTGCTCAGTTGCTGGCATGGAGTTAGGCATTAATACAATGTTCATTTTCAATGACTCAGACCTAAAAATATAACAATTTAGGACACAGAATCAGCATCAGCTTAATCCTTCAAAGTATTTAAAGAGGAAGCAATAACTCTCTGGTCATTTCTATAACAGGAACAAAATACCTGTAATAAGGGGGGACTATCTGTATAGGGGATAGGATTCCACTACCAAAATCAGCCACCAGGGTAGTCAGGGAATTGGATGTGGGAGGAGTAAGATACAGCCTCTCCTAAGACCAATTGTCTTCCTTTTATTAGTAGCAAAGAAAGGGAATGATATGTGAATAAATTATGCAGTCTTGGTAGTCAAAGGTGGAGATTACCCCCTAGCCCATGTTCTGGAGAAGCTCCAGTTGGCTCTGGGATTAGAAAGAAGGGGAAGGCGAAAGTGTTGTGGGAGGTGACCCCACTGACAAAACCAATGGCTGTAGAGAGAAGGGTGGAGCATAGTTTGGGCGTGCAGGTTTCAACTTTTGTATTCTTCTTCCTGTTCACTCTTCAGGTTCAACGTTAGAGTCTAGAGTTGCTGTTTTAAGTCCTTGAACAGGTTTAGCTAGACTAAAAAAAATGATCCCATGCTCTTTCAACTTGCCTAGATACTTTCCTGCCTTCCTCTGTGCTGCTGCAGGGAGGAGGTAAGCCTACTGATAACAACTCCAGACATGGTATTGGGTGTTCCTCCTTCTGTGATGGGATTGTTTTGCTCTTTTGGCAGGCAGCTCATTTGCAGAAGCTTGTCCTGACGCCCCTGTCAGCCCTGCGGTCCCTATTCCCAGGGCCCCAGAAGCTAATCCAGAAACGCTATGACAAACTGCTGGACTACAACAGCTACCTGCAGCGGGTGGTGGCGGATGAGTCAGACTTGGCCAAAAGGGAATATGAGGCCCTCAATGCCCAGCTTGTGGAAGAGCTCCAGGTGTTCAACCGGGCCGCGCGGAAGATTCTGTTGAACTGCCTGTGCAGTTTCATCACCCTCCTCAGGGACCTGATGCTCGTGGCCCAGAGGGTTTATTCCACGGTGGTGCCGGTAAGCACAGCACCAGCACTTGGCTACCTTGGCGTACGGAATCTGTCAGAAAGTACAGCATGCAAAGCAGCCTGCTCATAGCGTGCCTGAGTGTAGTGTATGGTGTGGCTTCTATTTTAGCTGAAGCCAGTCAGAGAATATTCTGCTCCTTATCGCTCTTCTGCACAGGAAGGTAAAATCAATTTTCCTAGTGCTGGTTTGCTGTGACTTATACCCTTGGAGCTCTTTTTGGAAATTCCTTTTCAAACACCAAACATCTTTCCGCTTTGCTCCCCTCATTGATGGAACCAATGTAGCTCCATCTGCCTGATGCTATGTTGAAGCTTATCAACTTATATTTTGTATTCTCTTCCCATTTAACCGTTTTTAAATGTTAACCATGACTGAGACATGGATCCAAAAATAAGGCCATCTCACTGTAATGACAGAAATAGGATATCAGTCAAACCAGTCTTTGTTTTGCTTTTGTTTTCCTCCAAAGAAGAGAAGCCTGATGTGTGTGTGTAAAAAAAAAAAAAAAAATATATATATATATATGTATAAATATATGTATATATCTTAGCTTTCCATTAGGGTATGATTTTAGAACTATTTTCTTTTTTTTTAAAGATTTATTTATTTATTTTTTGGCTGCCTTGGGTCTTAGTTGCAGCACACGGGATCTTCGCTGAGGCATACAGGATCTTTTGCTGCAGCGCGCGGGCTCTTTGTTGTGGTGCGTGGGCTTCTCTCTAGCTTGTGGCATGCGGGTTTTCTCTTCTGTAGTTGTGGCACGTGGGCTCTGTAGTTTGCGGCACGTGGGCTCTCTCGCTGAAGCACGCAGAGCTCAGTAGTTGTGGCGCGCGGGCTAGTTGCCCTGCGGCATGTGGGATTTTAGTTCCCTGACCAGGGATTGAACCCACATCCCCTGCATTGTAAAGCAGATTCTTTACACTGGACCACCAGGGAAGTCCTTATAATTATTTTCTGAAGAGGAAGAAAGATATTTACAACCTAATATCAATTTAAAAAAAATCAGCTTCGTTTCTTGGCCCTTCATTTCAAGTGTATTACTTATTATTCAGCTCGCGTGATATTTAATGGACATTTCAAGGAAAATTAATTGTCCCTACTTTACTTTTTATTGTATAGTTAATTAACTTTTAACTTATCATCTGAATTAAATTAAGTTGAATAAAGAGGTGCTACATTTACTTGGCTCAAAAGGAAGAACTATTTAAAAATAAGTAAGCAGTCCCACACTCATTCTGTGCCCAAACCCCTCCAACTCCTGCTCTCACCCCAACTGATATTAGTTCATTTTTATATACTTAGAGTTTCTTTGTGCCATTAAAAGTAAATGCAAATATATATTTTTATTTCCTACACAAACTAGCAAACTATAGTACATTCTGCAACTTGCTTTTAACATCCATGTTAGTACATAGAGAGCTTCCTCATTTCTTTTACAGCTGTATATTAGTCCACTGCATAGTTGTACAATAGTGTGTAATCAGCCTCCTATTTTTTTGGTAACAACTTTATTGAGATATAATTCACATACTATATGCTCCACCCATTTAAAATGTACAACTCAATGGTTTTTGTATATTCGTAAGAGTTGTGAAACCCATCACCACAATAAATTTTTAGAATATTGTCATCACCCCCAAAAGAAACTCTGTACCACTAGCAGTGACTCCATATTTCCCCCTAACCTCCCCAGTCCCAGACAACCACCAATCTACTTTCTGTCTCTACATATATGCTTATTCTGGACATGTGGCATAAATAGAATTATACAACATGTGGTTCTTTGTGAGTGTCTTCTTTCACTTAGCCTAATGTTTTCAAGTTCCATCCATGTTGCAGTGTGTTTCAGAACTTAATTCCTTTTATTGCCAAATAATATTACATTGTATGGATATGTCACATTTTATTTGTCCATTCATCAGTTGATGAACATTTAGGTTATTTCCACTTTTTGGCTATTATGAACAATGCTGCTATGAACATTCAAGTTCTTAGTGGATGTATGTTTCCATTTCTCTTGGGTATATACCTAGGAGTGGAATTGCTGGATCATATGGTAACTTTATGTTAACCTTTTGAATAAATGCCAGTCTGTTTTTCAAAGTGGCTGCACTATTTTACATTCTCAACAGCAATGATTGAGGGTTCCAATTTCCTCACATCTGTCTTTTTTATTATGGGTATCTTAGTGGGTATGAAGTGATATCTCATGTGGTTTTGATTTGCATTTCTCTTATCAGTCCCCTATTTTTAAACTTTTAAAGTTGAAGTGTAACTTAAAAGATTATATACAGTAAAATAAAAGAAGGAGCCTTAAAACACGCAGTCTTCAAAGGGACAAGGGGAAGGAGTAGCTATAGGAATGTGCAGAGAGAGCTAAGTGGAAAGGTTTACCTGACAGGATCTGTGACTATCAGTCAACACTACAGAAAGCAATAAATACTAAAGAAATTTATTGGGAAATAAATTTCCTTATCTCACTTTCCTCCCTTATTCTGATTTCCTGTGGGTGCTTCTCATTGCAAGAACCCATCTGGAAACCAGAGTGCAAGGAAGCTGTTGATACACTCTATACTGGTCAGCCTTCCAGAGCACAAAGCAGGATGGAAATGGAAAAAGAATAAATTTGAAAAGACAAACAAAAGATATTCAGCACACAAAGTGAATGCTGGTTAGAGTTCAGCAATACCACACTATGATTACTTTTTCTTTTATGTATAGCTTTTTTTGTTTTTCTTAAAGTTAATAATTGTGTTTGTCTTTTATCAGCTTAATTTTCATTTGCCTAACTTTATTTGCCAGTTTGACTGGATCACTTCTTAAGACATTCAGATGTGTGATATATTCTATTAATTGTGTCTTCTTGCGGAAATCTCTCGGAGAACTGGTTATCTTTTTTATCTCATAATTAACTGTAATCCTGGGATTACTTCATCATCATTCTGGGGAATCCCTTTGCCTCTCTTCTGTGTGGGATCTCACATTTCCTTATCCCATGTTGACCTTCTTTCTTGCTTTCTGCCTTTATTTGAGGGAGCAAATTTTTGAGTAGTTTCTTAAGAAAGGAAAATTGGGAGGTTAATATTTTGACACCTCAAATATCAGAAAATGTATTTATACTATCATCATATTTAATTGATAGTGTGTCTGGGTGTAAAATTTTAAGTTGTTCTTCCTGAATTTGAAAGCATTCCATTGTTCCATTGTCTTTTAGCTTCCACTGTTTCTGTTGAGAACTCTGGGTGCATTTTGGTTCTTGATTCTTTGTATGCACTTTCCCCACCCTATCCCATTCTAAAAGTTTATGGAATTTTCTTATTGTCTTCATCAGTCTGAAATTTAATGATGATGAACCTTGGTGTGTCAGATGCTTTGTGGGATCCTTTCAACCTGAAAATTTATGTCTTCCGCTTCTAGAAACTTTGAACATTTCATTGATGATTTTTCTCTCTTCCCTTTCTCTTTTCTCTCTTTCTGAAATTCCTGGGTTGTTCCTCTAATCTTGTATCTTTTTCCACTTATTTTCTGTCTCTTTATTGCTTTGCTCTACTTCCTAAGAAAATTTCCTACTTAATCTTCAAACCCATCTTTTGATTTATTATTATTTCTGTTCCCATGACTGTAATTTTTGAAAGTTCTTTTTGGCTTTCTTAAGATGAAAACAGGTTGCTTTTATTTTTATAAGGTTCTTTCTTTCTTGTTATAGTTATAACTTAGATGTCTGATATACTTGATCATTCACCACTGATAAAGAGTTGAGGACGAATTGGCAGCATTGAGCACCTAGATAGGCATTGAAAACTCTAAGCATCCACTACTGTGTAGAGCAATTTGACTGCAATTTCATTTGGGAACTCCTGATGATAGCACCATTAGGTCTTTCCTCTTAGACTGGTCAGAGTCTCTGGAGATGTCCCTTCAAGTTTTCTGCCTAAAAGGTAATGATTGACTGCTAGGCCTGGTTGGCAGGGTCTCTGGGTCCAGTCTATATCCACTCACTTAACTACCCTCTTTCTAACATGGGTCCCCCACCATTATTTGTGCCTAGTGTCCCCAGTCTAGATACTCTCTGATTTACCATTTGCAGAAAAGAAAACTTCATCTTCTGCTAAGGTAGGGAAGAAGCAATCACCAAGATTCACTGAAATGGAGAAAGAATCTGGGGATACAACTGCTTCAAAACAATTCCAGTTGTCTATATCTGCATAACAAATTACACCAACCATGGTGGTACGAAACAACCAATAGTCATTTCTTACTATTGTTTCTCATAGTTCTGGGATCAAGTAATCATTCTCAGTGTCTCAGTCAGATAATAGCTGGGGCTGAAGTGGTCACAAAGACTTTCTCAGGCCTCTAAGATTGGTGGTGGGAAGACAACAGAAGACTCAAACAGCTGGGGACTGGAATAGCTGGGGCCCCACAGACACCCACCCATCCCACCACCACCCCCACCACTCCCCACTCCATCTTTCAACATGGTCTTCTGATATGGTGGACACAGTGCAACTGGACTTCTTCCATAGCAACTAAAGTCTCCCTAAGGTGAGTGTCCCAAGAGAAACCAGCAGAAACTGATTGATCTTTTTTAGCCTAATCTTGAAAGTCAAACAGCATCACTTCCTTTATTCTATTTATTTCAACATTCTATTCATTGAGGCAATCATAAATTCCCACCCAATTTTGAGGGAAGGGGACATTGACTCCACCTCTTGATGGGAAACATATCAAAGAATTTGCTTATTTGTTTTAACCACCACAGGATCTTAACCAATGTTTCTTGTTTTAGCCTTTTTCTCCTTCCTACTGTACCACCCTACCACATTGGAGAGCACTATTGCCATCAATTACTGAGTCTTTCTTCCCAAAATTTTATTGCTATTGTAATTTTTTCTCTGCTGTTTCCTTTTATTTAAGCTTGAACTTAAAAAAACCCTTGTCATTTTTGTGGGATTTCTGGAGACAACAAATTAGATGGTTTTGATATAGGAGTTTTAATGTTGCCCTAATTTTTCACTGTGGAATATGGTATAATTTTTCACTGTTCATTTTTCACTGTTCAATTTTTCACAGATCTACTAAATTCAATACCTAATATGGTTAAGTATTTGTCTGGGAACGTTGTATTTCTACCTACAGTTACCACTGTTGGCTTCAAGCATCTCTGAAATTCAGAATCGAGTACTAGAAGAGGTTCAAAATCTGAATTTTGTGAAGGATAACAGTGCTACATTTATTGAGAGGAAACTTAGTTTTGAAAGGAAGAAGACTGTGCAAATTCTGGTGAGTTTGGTAGCATTCAGTAACAATGATGACTATCACTTTTTTGCCTTGATCAAATCATAATATATTATTTTCCATATCACTTATGTCATTCTAATATCCTATAGTTTACCTACTTATTATATGTAGAATTTCTTGTCTATTTCTAGCCTCTATACTATGAACTCCATAAGGTCATAGATTTTTTACCTGTTTTGTACATGATGTGTACAAAACAAGTGCCTAAATCGTGCCTGACACAAAGTAGGCACTCTATAAATATCTGTTGGATGAATGAACAGAATTTTATAGAGCAAAATCATTACAGTTCGAACCTTTCATTTTTCTCGATAAGGAATCCCAGTTTGCAGAGATGAAGTGGCTTTCTCAAAGTCACTTAGTAGCAGAGCTGGGACAGGGGCCAGGCCTCTTGACTCCTGCCTAATTTACTGATATTATTTCCTGGAAAAATACATGCACATGTACAATTTACTTAATTAAATATTATTTATCAAGTGCTTAATACACAAGTGATTGCCTACAGCATGGCAAAGAATTAAAAAATTGTTCAACATCAAAGAAGGATTAGAACCTCTGCCTTCGTATTCTCAGCTGAATTTTCTTTTTTCTCTACAACACTGCCCTCATGTGCTAACTAGAGAATCTTTCCCTGCATAACTCAGCTAAATACTTTCACATAATAACTTGATCTCTGCCTCAACATTGAAATAATCCTTAATCAATGTATGGCTTCAATAGTTAAAAAATCTCCAGAGAAGAAATATCTACCAATATTTATCTGTGTGGATTTTATTATACATCTATCTGAACCAAAAGCTCTCCTTACTTCTCCCAGCCGGAAGTGCCACGTCAGAATGACACTCACCGCTGCAAACTTCTATCCACGTACAGTACAGAGGAACTCTACCAAGCTAAGCGCAAGTGCAACGCTACACAAGAATATGACATCAATCTTCTGGAAGGGGAGTTGGTGGCTGTGATGGAACAGAAGGATCCGTTGGGGAGTACCAGCAGGTGGCTTGTTGACACAGGAAGTAAGTTTTTTTCATAAGAAGCAAAGAACTTCCACCTCTCTTCTAGTTGAGATTTTCCCAGGGGGCCTCTGTGTCCTTCTCTAACTGCAACTGTTTGGAAAGAGTTATAAATAACCATGTTTCTTCTTTCTATTTCCTATCCAGTTATAAAAGGATATGTGTATTCCTCCTTCCTAAAACCCTACAATCCAGCAAAAGTGCAGAAGGTGGACGCCGAGAACAGGTTCTGTGATGATGATTTTGATAACATCAGCCTCTTTGTGTCTTCACGACCAGCCAGTGACAGTGTCACAGGCACCCCAGAAGGTAGCATAAGTGATAGCAGCTCATCTCTTAGTGGAACGTGTGGGAAGTCTGAAACAAACGGTACTGATGTTGACAGTTTTCAAGAGGTAGATGAACAGGTAAGAATTTGAACCTGATGTAAAGACGCTTGGCTGATGGAATCATGAAAGATGTTCTATCTTACTGTGAGACTTGGTGGAAGTGTCAGCTTCTCTGCAGCACTTCTCTCTAGCACTTCCTCTCTGTGCACCTTTTTTGCAAGGAATTTAATTCTCTGAGCCTGTTTCCTCAAATGAAGAAAAGAGGACAATAATTCCTACTTTGCAGAGTTGATGTGTGGATATTAGAGATATTAGATATTAGAGATATTAGAGATAATTTTATATGTAAAGTACCCAGCACAGAGTAGGCACTGAATAAATAGTAGCTGTTACTACTTAGAGTGAAGTGAAGATCGTCTCTTTATACTTCCCCCGTGAGAGGAAAACAGCTCAATACTGAACAGATCACCGCCATCGGCAGCATGTGGAAAACTGACCGTAGTTCCTCTGAGAGCAGTATCTTCATTGCCCCATCTATGAATCAGTCATTTTTAATCTCTTGCATAATGACATATACTATTGACATATACTGAAACTTTTAAAAGCTACCTTTCTCTCACTTAACCAGTGCAAAAGCTATTGGCATAACCCTTTCCCAAAATGGTAAGTTAACTATAATATAGGGTTCCTTTTTGCTACCTCAGAAATGTTAATCCCCAAGTGGTGACGAACTAACTGGTTCCTTTTTTAAACTTGTTTTTTTTTCCTTAGTGGCCTTTTTTTTAAATCTGTATTGGGTCTTCGTTGCTGCCCGTGGGCTTTCTCTAGTTGTGGCGAGCAGGGGCTACTCTTCGTTGTGGTGCGCAGGCTTCTTATTGCGGGGGCTTGTTGCGGAGCACAGGCTCTAGGCACGCGGGCTTCAGTAGTTATGGCACATGGACTCAGTAGTTGTGGCTCACAGACTCTAGAGCACAGGCTCAGTAGTTGTGGTGCATGGGCTTGTGGGATCTTCCAGGGCTTGAACCCGTGTCCCCTGCATTGGTAGGCGGATTCTTAACCACTGAGCCACCAGGGAAGCCCCTAGTGGCTTTTTATTAATTAATTTTAACTTCTTTTTTAAAAATAAGGTTAATACATGTTCTTTGTGGAAAGTTAAAACAGTAGAAAGATATATGTAAATTAATAGTAAAGGTCTTTATTCTCTCCTCAGTCCTACTTTTCAGAGACAACATGCAGGTATATCTTTTCAGATATTGTATTTACATGAGTGAATTTATACTTAGACGAGTGGGAACATATATGTGGTACATAATTTTTTTCAGTTAACAATATATCTTAGATAAAACAGTACCTAAATATCTACCTTCTTCCTTAAAAATTCTGCATAGTATTTCATTATCTGGATACATCATAATTTATGTAACTATTACCATAATAATAGACATTCAGAATATTTTGAGGTTTTTAAAATTTCAAACAATATTTCAGGCCAGATCCTTGTTCATCTATTTTTATACACTTATATATGAGTATATCTGTAGGGCAAGTTCCTGAAAATACTGGAGTGTCAAAGGATATGTAAAGTCTTGATATACATTGCCATACCGCTCTTCAAAACTATTTTTATTCAACTTCTTTCAACAATACATTGATTGCTGTCCAATTCATGACTGATACATTAAAAAAGTTTTATTAAGTTCTTATTTACATACCATACAATTTATGCAATTTAAGTATACAATGCACTGACTTTTAGTATATTAACAGGGTTTTGCAACCATTACCTGAATCCAACTTTAGAACATTTCCTTCACCCTAAAAGATCCTTTGAACCCATTTGCAGCTCCTCCTCTTTCTCACTTTTAGCCCCAAGAAATCTTTAATCACTTTTTTCCTCCATAGATTTGCCTTCTTTGTATTTTTTGTATTAATGGAATCATACAACATGTGGTATTTTACAGCCAACTTCCTTCACTTAGCATGTTTTTTGAGATTCATCCGTGTTGTAGTATGTATATGTATTTTGTTGCTTTTCATTGCCTAATGAAAAGCAACATGAAAAGTATTTTACTCTATGAATATAGCATATTTTGTTTATCCATTCACCAACTGATGGACATCTGGGGTAATTTCTATTATGCATAATGCTGCTCTGAACATTTGTGTGTAAGTCTTTGTGTGAATTTCATTTTCTTGAGTAGATCCCTAGGAGTGGAATTGCTTATTGGTAAGATTAAGTTTTTAAAAAAACTGCTAAGCTGTTTTTCAAAGTGACTACCCCGTTGTATGTACCCAACAGCAATGTATGAGGATTGTGAATTGCAGTTTCTCCACATCCTTGCCTTATTGTCTGTCTTTTTTATCACAGCCATCTTAATGGAAGTGAAGTGGTGTCTCATTGTAGTTTTGATTTACATTTCCCTAATGACTAATGCTATTGAGTATTTTTCATGTTCTTATTGGCCATTCCTGCATCTCCTTTGGTGAAAGGTCTTTTCAAATACTTGCCCATTTAAAAAATTGGGCCATTTCCCTTCTTATTATACAGTTTTAAGAATTCTTTATATACTCTGCATAGAGTTCTTTATCAGATATATAATTTGCAAGTACTTTGTCCCAGTCACTACTGATTCTAAACTCATTTATACATTACTATGTGTTCTTACCACTTTTCTGTCTTGAAGTTTCAAAAACCCTGTTTTTCTATTACTCATTCACTCTCTTAGTTTATTCAGAGTTTCTATAAGACAATATAATGTTATAATACCAACTGATAAATGAATTTTTATCAGTGAAATCTATATACTTGATTAAATGTCCTGGCTAGCTTTTAATAACTTCTAGATTACTAAGATAACTTTCTAAGTTATCTTAATAACCTAGGACAGACACTGGAGGACCAAATTTGTGAAGATGACCTAAAGCTGGCTTGATGTTGAGTTCTAGTTTTTACTTGGCTTTACAGGGACTTTTGGATTAAGCACCTCACTTAGGCTCTTTCAGCATGAACTGTATAGTCTAAAATTGCATCTAGTGCCTACTAGCTGCTACTGCAGAGTAATTGTCTTTGAGTAAACCTATTATGTATCATGAGAATTAGATCCATTAGAAGTTTCCATTGCTGAGAGGAAAAGTAATGAGATAATTTTCTTTTGCCCAAAACAGAAAGTATATTAATGATATCTCTCCATAAAGTGCTACTTGTTTTCTTTCTCCTCTGAGTTTCGAACCAATTCAAAACAGACCCTGGTGTCAGGGATATAAATCTAAACATTATTACAAATATAGCTGGATTAGAAAATGCAGCTTGGATCTGCGGCCACATAGAATCCCCTATACCTTTGCTTTGAGTTGAAATAACGCAACCCAAATTGCAGGTCTCTTCTGATCAAATAATAATGGCATGATCTGTATTAGTTTTCTATGCTGCATAACAAATTGTCACAAACTAAGTAGCTTAAAACAACATAAATTTATTATCTCACCGTTTCCATGGTCAGAAGTACAGGCAACAGCTTAGCTGGGTGCTCTGCTTGGAATCTCAGAGAACTGAAATCTAGACGTTTGCTTGGCTGTGCCTCTTTCTGAAAACCAGGGCTGTCTTCCAAGCTCATGGTTGTTGGCAAAACTTAGTTCCTTGTTCCAGTAGGAACAAGGTCTCCATTTTCTTGCTGGCTATCAACCTAGGACCACTGTCAACACTCAGAGGCTGTGCTCAGATCCTTGCCACGTGGCTGTCCCTATAGGCAGTTCACGACATGGCTGTTGGCTTGCTCAAGGCCAGCAGGAGAGCATCTCTCTGATTTCAAATCTTTCCCTTCAGAGGTGACTGGACTCTCTTTTAAAGGACTCACCTGATTATGTCAGGCCCACTCAGGATAGTGTTCATCTAACTCAAAGTCAACTTATTAGGGACCTTATTAGGCACCATTGTAAGATCCCTTTACCTTTACCATGAAATGTAACCTAATCACAAGAGTGAAATCCCATCATATTCACAGAGGGGATTATACAGAACAAGTTCAGCAGGAGGTGGTAATCTTGGGGTTCTCCTTAGAATTCTGCCTACCACAGTATGTAAGATGCCTTGTTTGGCAAGCAGGATGTTGGACTAATGTGATAATCTTTGGTACCTCTTGAAGAGGACCAAGTTTAATAATGGCTAAAACCAAGTTTTAGAGGGAAGTAATGGCTGAGAATCAGTGCTCTTTTCTTTTTTCACATAAATAATACTGAGAACATAATTTTTGACATCAAAAAAGTTGTTTTGCACTAATTCTAGATTCATTGTCCGGTCCCTCCTCTATACATTTTTCAGCTGCTTATGATGATAATGCTATATATCTAGTGTGTCATTATTTTTAAAGTGCTTCAAAAGTCAGCAGGCTGTAACATATTTAAGTAGTCATTAAATGATGCTTTAGAGAGCTATTTATTGACATGAAAAGATTTTAAAATATATTTTGAAGTGAAAAAGCAGGTTGCAAAAATTATGTGTACAATAATTACATGTTTATTACCACTTTAGGTAGGTAGGTAGATAGAAAGAAAAGTGGAAGAAGAAAAGGAAGAAAGGATAAAAGAAAAACAAGGTATTAATAAAAATTAGTAAATTTCTTTGTGTTTACCTTTATTTAAAATTGTTTTTTACAAAAATTACTTGTGTAATAACAATTCATAATTGTTAACTAAAGAACAAGAAAGCTTGCTCCTGGTGGGTAAGAGAGAAGAACGAGCATTTTTCATGCCATATAACTATCTTGGCTTCCTGAGCTAATATAATACTGTAAATGCTGGTTTTGTAGCTTTTTAGTTTTGGAAAGAAAGATTAAAATACATTATGATTTTTGTTGTTGCTAACTGGAGAACTGGGATGAAATCAATAAAATGAAATTCAGTGAAGAGAGGTAATGTGGCTCACTAAGGGAGAATAATTAAATGCACAAATATAGCATAAGGAAATGCTGAACTGGCAATGGTACCACAAGGAAAGAGCTGGTGGTTATGAACAGTAGGTAATAAATTGGGTATGAGTCAATAATACAGTAATACAGAGTGTTATTTAAAAAGAGTAAATGCTGTGGAGAACTGGGTTGTAGTCATAAAATATTGTCCATAAAATGTGTCAGAGCTTTACAGATTGCAAAGAAGCAACTAATAAAATATATTTTCATAAATGCCAAGGTTTGGAAAAAAAGGATTAGATGATTATGTCTTAAATTTACAGAATTTTAATGTGTCTGGACCAAAACATAATAACACTGAAAGTCCAAAAGCCTAGAACAATTGAAATATTTTTTTAAAAAAGAGAGAAAACCTTTAGCTCTTAAATCCATAACAGATTGAAAACTTCTAACCTGTAGTCAAACGTGATCGACTACCATTTCTTTAAAAGCAGACTTACTTCCATTTTGAGTATCTATCTTAAGTGGAAGCACAAACATATATAAAAACCGAAAAATCCTCATCCTAAATTAATTTTGGACTATGACCATCTAAAATATTGAAAGTATATATTATAATTTTGTAATTTAAGTTTACAATTTTATGAGAATCTATATTGAGTGTTTAAAATATAAGCTTTGCCATAATTTCATACCAAATAGATGTAGGTGGAAGATTTTATATTGCCCTTGAGAGTATATATGCCAAATTGAAAGACCACCACAAATATTTAGGAATCATATATTAGCAGGTAATTTGACCTGCTAAAAAATCTATAGCTGCACTGATAAAGTATATACATTATGTATAAAAATTGCAAAAGATGGCTAGCAACTGCTAATGTGGGCTCTTAAGATTATTTCAGAAGCTGTGTTATGATACATGATATTCCTGAAAGCTTTTGCAAACCAAATCCTCCACTCTGTTCTTGTGAATATATTCAATGTCTTCACTTTCTAAACAACAAAACATATTAGAGATTCCAGTCCCTTTCCACAAGAATACACTCTGCACATCCTTGCTAGAACAAGAGTTTGGTTCCTAAAGTACTATGAGAAATGGACCAAGCACAGGATTTGGAGTTAGAAGATATGGTCCTAGCAGTACCAACTAGCTCTATGATTATGAGCTTGTTACTTCTTTAAGTCACAGCTCACAGGGTTGTTGAGGATAAAGCACATTTGACATGTAAACTGTTATGAGAGTTATAAAAGGTGGTCATTATTGCTACCACTCCATTGCTCAAGAATTTATGGCATCTCCCTTTTTGTTTTCTCTTTACTTTTTAAAATTACAAAATAACCCATGTCCACCAATCTGTCTTGTATGTATCTTGTATGACACAAGATGATCTCTTGAATGTTCTTGTATGATATCCAAGCCCTTCAGCCTTACTTTCAAATCAAATCAACATATATTTGAATTCCTACTGTACACCAGATGTGGTCAATGGAAGTTGAAATGTGGTTCCTCTCTCTGAGGTGGAGCTCATGCTAGAGCTGATGAGATGATATATAAGTCAGTGGTATCAGAATACCATCAAAAGCTAAATAGTTCAAGATCTAAAGAATAGCTTACACTGTACCTATATAGTTGACCCTTGAACAACTCGGGGGTGAGGTGTGCTGACCCCCTGGGCAGCTGAAAATCTACAAAAAATTTTGACTCCTCCAAAACCTAACTACTAATAGCCTACTGTTGACCAGAAGCCTTACTGATAATATAAATTCTTGATTAACATATATATTGTATGTTTATGTATTATATATACATACAAGAAAGTAAGCTAGAAAAAAAGATTAAGAAAATCATAAGGAAAAGGATACATTTACAGTACTGTACTGTATTTATAGATACTCTAAGTTTATGTCATCTGTTTACAAAATGAATCATTTAATACCCACTTCAATATTGTATTATATGATACAAAACACTGTAGATGTTAAATGTATTGCTAACACTAGACATCAGAAATGAAAAAATAATATGAAAAAGCAATTCATATTTATTTACAGGTATAATGATTCATGCATTGAAAACAAAGCAGCAGCAATAGGATTGCTTTATGGTAGCCTAGTGTAATCAATATGATTGCTTCATGGTAGGCTAGTCTATACACTAATGACTGAATCATTATCAAATTTTTATGGCATACAGTATTATAGCCATATTCCTAGTACAATATTGGAAACATTGTTTACTTTAAAAAAAACACTTACCTGTGATGATAGGCTGATACGCAGTCTCTCCAATTATGAGGAAGAGGCATACTGAACAGTAATATAATTCTTTGAAAGCAAAGTTATAAAACAGTAAGAAAACGAACACATTTTTTTATGTTAAATATCACTCATCTTATGCCTATGCAAGTAAGGGTAGACTAGTTACTATATATATTTTAAGCACTCATGACATACCTTACTTTTTCTTAATTTTTTGGATATTTCTAAGCTATGTGGTTCATCTGTGAGTTTTTTCAAATAGTTGCAAATCTCTCCAAATTTTTCCAATAATTTACTGAAAAAAAGCTGCTTATAAGTGGACCCACTCAGTTGGGTGTTGTCCAGGGGTCAACTGTAGTCCCCCCTCCACATTACCCAGTCTCTTTCCTGCTCAATGGAGTCACCTTATTTCTCATAATTTCCTTTTTATATTGACCTTCAATTTTGAGAAAGTTAATCTGCTTGCCTTTCCCATATACTGTTTCCATGTATTCATCTCTGTACCTTTGAATAAGACATATCCACCCCTTTATCAACTTTGTCACCTGTAAAAGGTTACTTCTTCCAAAACACAGCTCACAATTAGCTGATATATATATATCACCTGCATTTGTAGGGCGTTTTTTGTTTTGTTTTTTTGTTTTTGCATGTGCTCCTTTTTATTGGCATTTGTTTTGCCTAGCTGGGTTATAAGTTCTCTGATAACATAATATCTGGTTATTAATAGATACTTAATAACTTCTAATTAAATAAATGAATGAATAAATGTTGTTAGTTGATTGCTAAATTTTATACCATAACCGAACATTTTTATTAACAGTCTTATGATTTTAGTGGAGGAGGGACTAGTCACTTATTTAGAGGCTTCCTATGCATCTAATAATTATGAAGTACTCTTTTGAGGTTAAAGAAAAATTCTTTTGACTGAAATATATTTTATTAGTCTCTCTAGGTCACTCAAATAATTTAAAATTATAAATTTAATACATTGTCATTATAAAAGTTTATAAAATGAGTTAACAAATAAAAATGAAAATCACCTCTAATTCTACTACTCAAAGAAAACCATCTAACAATATTAGACACATATTGCACATCTGATTCTGTATCTTTTGGGTGGGGGCGCTGAGCACTTTATCATAAGAATTTTCCTGTGTTATTAGTCTCAGAAAACACTATTTTTATGACTACAAATTTCCTTAATGTAAGTATCTAGAATTTAATTTTTGCTGAACCTTTAGTGTTATTCCAACTTCCCTCCCACTTTTCACCTTATAAGTAAGTCGGTATTGCAGTAACATTATTATGCAATAGTCTGTGCCAATGTTTCTATTTCATAGAAGAGACTCTTAGAGCTATTTCTGAATCAAAAAGAGTTAACATTTAAAAAATCTAATAGAAAGTGCCAAATTGCCTTCAAGAATGGACAGTTTAGACTCCTCCCAACAGAACAGTAAGAATGGAAATTTCACTCTATTTTCATCTTGGGCCATACTTTAGCAAAATAAATCCAACAAAGGAGTTGGGGAGTGACTTTGGAAAAATAAGAAAACTTCAGCATTTCTTCTAAAAGCTTGGAAGTCTTTATTATGTTTGTCTAAATTTTTAGGCTCTGCTTCTAATAATGTCATTTGCTTCTGTGTCTAGATTTTCTATGCAGTTCATGCCTTTCAGGCACGGAGTGACCATGAACTCAGCCTTCAGGAATACCAAAGAGTTCATATACTTAGATTTTGTGACCTAAGTGGCAACAAAGAGTGGTGGTTAGCTGAAGTTCAAGGGCAGAAGGGCTATGTTCCAGCTAACTACCTTGGGAAGATGACTTATGCTTAAGAAAATAAGCCTTTGACTTTTATCTTCTGGCAAGTTGTTGACTGACTACCTCATAAAACCGACATTACAAAATGTTGACCTAGAAATCAAGAAACCTCCAAACTACATGAACTGATACCATACCAGGTTTTAAGGAAGACTGTACTTCCAAACAAGATTATTTCAAAATGTATTATGAAGAATACATGTTGAAGGAAACACTAAACAAACAAATAGCAAAACAGTCAAAGCTCCAACTATCAACTACTTAAAAGTGATCTTCTGAAAGGGTAAATGTATTCTTTATCGTCATGAAAGGTTGGATTTAAGGACAAGGTTTTTTCAATTTACTGTATTTTATTTTTCTGTATTATATATTTTGCCTTCAATGTTTTTGTTTTTCATATTCTCTCTTTTGCACACGCATGCACATATATACATACACACAAATATATACCATATACATTACATGGTTTACACACATATATGTGTACTATATGGTATAGATTATATACACATATGCATGAACCAGGGAGTGTACTAAAGAGACATAAGAATAGAAATTGCATACTTAATTAACAGTCAACTAGAAGTCTGATATGGACCCTCTATTTTCTTTTTTTGGCCACACGGCACACCACAGGGCATGTGGGATCTTAGCTCCCCAACCAGGGATCAAACCCGCGCCCCTGCATTGGAAGCGTGGAGTCTTAACCACTGAACCACCAGGGAAGTCCCTGGACCCTCTCTTTAATGTAAGTTTCGAACTTAAAAAAAAAAAAAAGAAACTTGAATAACATAATAGTGATAACATTTACTGAATGCATACCACGTGCCGGACACTGTTATAAACACTTTATATGTGGTAACTTATTTGATACTCACAACATTATGAGGAAACTGTTGCCTAAAGAGGTGAAGTAATCTATTTAGCCCAAGTCACACTGCTAGTAAGTGGTAGGGCTGAAACTCAAACCCAGGTCTGGTTCTGCGGTCCACACCCCTAACCACTACGTGGTATACATTTACTATGAGCAAAGAACATAGTGATAAAAGTAATGAACATCGATGAGGACCATTTTCCTCTTAGGTCCATATTTAAGTATTGAGAAGTTTTTCAAAATCAAGGGCTATAGGAACTTCCATGATAAGCCTAGAGAAAAGGAAGCACATAGGTTTATTATTTTTATTTTTTGCTTAAACATTTTTGAAAGTATAATTGTTTAAAAACTATCCTACGTGATCACTAATGATACTTTAATGAGAAAATATTTTTGGATCACTCAATCATGTAGATGATGAATGGGGAATGTGTGTTCCATGTTCTGAGCTAAGATATAAATAGTTCTAGTTGCTGATCAGTACTTAGACCAGGTAGGCACTGAGGATAACATCTGCTGTAACACAATGTCCCGGAACACTGAACTTTAATTTAGGAATAGCTCAGAACTGTCCCCTAAGATTTCAGGCATATTTTGTCCCAAGACATTTTACTGAACTAAAGATGCTTCTTTGAAACAGAAGAAAGATTAAATTTGACTTGGTGGTTTCCTTTAAACACCAAAATAAGGTGGATTTTCATTGTCCATATAAAATGTGTTAATACACTAAATTTTAAGATTAAAATTACTTTCAAAGATTTGATCTCTATAATATATATCGTTACATATATTACTGAGGAATACGAAAAACAAATGAAGAATGCTGCTTCTCAGAGAGCTGTTGACTTTAGCATACATATGACGTGTATAACCACAGAAATTCATGATAAGGCTTTACATGACAGAAAAATTTATATTTTATGCTATTGTTTCTAAAATTCTTAATTTAAACCTGGACTTATAAAGTTCTACTTATAAGTTGTTTCTGCATAAATTTTTTTTTGATGAATAATTTGCACAATTTATTTTGCTTAGTGAGTTGTATGCTACATTATTTAATTGATTTAGAAAATAGAAAAAAATGTAGATATTGGATTTATATAATAATTTATGTTACCATGCTTATTGTTAAGTATTTTGAATATCACCCATGGAAAGGCCCCATATTGGAGCCAGCAAAATGTCCAGTGGCTGTCTTCACTACAGAAGGAGGCATATTTCTTTCATTTTTAAAACTTTTTTTTATTGGGGTATAGTTGTTTTATACATAAAATATTTTTTTGAGTTGGGTACCAAAAGAAGACTGGACATACAGGGACTTTTTGTCTTTTAACTTGTGCCAACTATGAATATACCCAATCCGTGGGGAATTTTTATATAATTTAAATTAATTGTGACCTAAAAACTCCCCCCACCACCCCCAAAATGAAGCATTATAAAAGTAACACATATCTGCTTTTCTGGCTGATATAAGTGACTAGATGTATATGAGAAGTTTTGTCTACCTGTGTGGCCTTAGGATTGATGCTTCCAGTCTGACCTTACAAGACACCACACCATTAAAATCATAGCTGCAGTTAGTTGCTGAGTAAGAGTTGTAATGAAGCCACCTTCTGCAGTCCCCCACCATTGTGCAGAACATCCATTACATTGTTGCTATTTTAAAAATACAACCTACATTTCATATGCCATTTAGGTTTGTTTTTTTTTAAAACATTATGCGATACATTTGTTTTCTAAGTATGTTATTTCAAATCAAGTAATTGTAATTTTGAGGTCAGGAATTATTTTGTTGGGTCTAAGGGAAATAAAATCCCAAGACAGTTATGATGTATATAAGTCTTCAAGAAGTTTAAAAAGATAAAACTGTTGGTGCCATCATTACAATTTAGGCAAGGTATGCTAATTATATATTCTTTCTTTATATCTTTAAAATTAAATGTTATTTTATAGTATAGAATTCTCTGAAATAGGTATTTTTACCAAGAATGAAGGGGAAATTTTTGTGGCTAGTTTTCTTCACAAAACAAATAAACAGGTGTATATATACATTTTATTTAGTATTTATTTTTAAATACAGATGCCTTAAACTATACACATAATAAAGTTTAGAAATTATAAAAAAACCAGTAATACAAAGTTACCATGGGTGCTTAAGTCATGTGAAAAAGTCACAAGGCCACTATATGAACATTCCTTATATTTTAGAAAAATATCTGGTCTTAGTATAAAAATTCTATGAAGGAGGAATTGTGCGGAAGAGATAAAATGCACATTGTTAATCATATAAATGCAGCATTGCATGGAATACTTTTAAGTGCTGGTATATTCCATATCTTCCCTAAATATAGCTTGGACTTTTAGAGATGCTTGTCACTATTTGTGATGAATATTTAGATGATTTACAAAAATTAGTAAACATGGAATTAAAAACTCTTCACTTTTCCATAAACTTCTTGGACTTTTGTCAATTGCAAAAACCTCTCAAAGTTCTGTGAGTAAAGAGAGGAAATCTTCATATTCTAAGATGGCAAAACCACTTTACTTAAATCCTGTTTGTCATAACTACAGTTTCTTAAGGCACTCAGTGCACCCTTCAATACTGAATACATCTAGAAACCTCACAAAATTTAAGCTAAATTAGGCATATAAGTTTACATTATAATTGATGAGGAAGGAATTAAATTTGATTGATTGGAAGGACACTAGACTTTATACTCTCGAGATATCCTACTACTTATGGAATGATACTATTTTTAAAGTCTATTTAAAAAATTTTTTTAAATTATCTCCCTCCTCTTATATATACTAAATAGTATATACATAAAAAGCCAGTCATTAAATTCTCTGTGATCTACAAGATTATTCCAATATAAAAATCTTTACTCCAGGAATTCAAGCTGAGTCTCTGTAAGCCAGTTACTGCACACACAATATTACACTCTAGATACAGACAAAATTTGCTTTAATTTTTCAGGAAAATAAGTCATTTTAGTATATACCAGAATAAGATGTTCTTGTTCAAAAATCTGGGGAATGTATTCTTAGTTAATTAAATACAGCTTATCTTACTTTAAAGAAATAATATTATGGTATGTAAATGTATGGCTTTCTCTACTTGCTTATATAATTTTTATAATTATTGCACCAAGTGTATTTCTATAAAATGATGTATTTCCTATATAACCTATGGTCATCACAGTTTATAATCTGTTACTAATAAACAGTACTACCACATCCTTGTTAAGAGTCAGAATCACCTAACCTTTGAATATTAGAGGTCTTTCATTTGATCTCATTCATTATCATCATACAGGGGGAAACCAAGATTACACAGCTAATACATGGAGGGACTGGGATTCAAAAACAGGTCTTCTGACTTTAAGCCAGTGTTCTTTTAACGTTTTCTTTAAGTCACTAAATTATCTGATTAAATAATCTAATGGAAAGCACGATATACAAAACAGAAAAGTGATATTGACCAAATTTCTACTAAAATGGGATTTGAACTTACAATCCTAAAAGCTTGCTTTTTGGCTCAGCTATATATCTGTCTATTCATTCACTGAGCCAAAAGCTGCAGTGGGAATACCATGGTGTGCAAGACAAACAAAATCCTTGCCGTCACACAATTTAAATTCGATGGGAAAAACAAACGATACATAACAGAATAAAAGAAGTGATAAATATTATTAATATAAAGCTGGCCACTTTCATCACATGCTCAGTTAAAAAGCCTTGTAGCTCACTTAATGATACGGTAAAATCAAGGTCTAAGAGCTACTTGAGGATAAACTCTAATACCAAATATACCTCTATAAAATACCAAACTGAGTGAGTTATACATTACTAGATGTATGCATCCTACACATATGTGAAGATTCTAAATATATATTTATACACATAATCTATACAAAGAGCCATGCTCAATAAAAGTTAAATTACTTCCTAAAGTTTTCTAAAGTCTTCTCTGAAATACTATAGAAAGTAAAATAATTGCTTCTCTTTTCAACTCTATTCAGCAGATGTTTTGACTATGATGGGATAAAATTTTCCATTACAGGTGCCAATTGCCAATGTACAACTGTCTGCATTATTGCTTTAATTTCTTGTAGGTACTGAGGTTATATTAACTGTTATAGTTGTTGAGATGAACTTGTGTCACACTGTCGTTTTATCCAGTTTAGTCCAAACTGGCCCTGAACTATAAGCAAATAATGATGAATATACATTTTTTTTTTGGTCTTTTGACACTAAAGGGGACTTGGAGTTGATGCCAAATTGGTATTTATTCCACAGAAATCTGAGTTTCTCAAAACAAAAACATCTGCAGGCAGATTTTAAACATGTAAATAGATGTTTACTCCACTTTGTAAGCAATGGATTATTTCAGTACTGAATCGTAATTTACCATGAATAATTTAGTGCCATTATTTAACAAAGCAGTTTAAAATATCTTTCCTTAAAAAAGACCAAGTTTACTTTAAAAAGCTTTAAATTCACAGAAATCATTTATCAATATATTTTAGAATAATAACATGAGGAAAATATAGGAATTAAGGGAAAGGGTTTGAGATTAGAGGTTTATAGTGAAGTGTCAGTTGCATACATCAAAGCTGAAAGAAAAAGGCTGCTCAGTCTAGTGAATGTAGGAATTTGCTGGACTTCTAGTTTCTGGATGAAATGAGGTATTCATGAAGTATAAAATATATAAAAATGGCTGCTACATTTTGCTATTGCTCCGATCCAGAAAGCCTCATGTCTTCTGTCAGAGTATGTATGTAAAACAAGAGCAGGATAATTTGCTAGCTTGCAAAAAGTCAACAACTCAGACCCTTCATACTTTCTGACTTAATGTACACACACACACTTCAAAAGAATCTCAAGAATTAATCATTATATGGGAGCTTCTTTTATACAAAGTTAACTAAAATTAGGTAAATTGCTGTAATATTTTGGGCAGTAAAAATAAAATCGCCTTTTTTTTCATGGTATAGGAAGATGCTATCAGTATGTAAACAAATCAGAAATTATCCATCCACAAAGACTCTTGGAATGGGTATTTTCCTCAAGAATTCTCAGGAATGTGTGTAACCAGGAAAAATCAAAAGTCAACATTTATTAAGCATATACTATGTGCATATGTTACACTGGCAATGTGATGAAACTGGAAAATGTGAGAAAACTATTGCACTGAAAGGGCATGGGGGTTCACAATCTATTGGAAGAGATAAATCCCTAAATAACTGATATGAGGTGACAAAAAGGTAAAAACATAATACAGGGATATGAGAAATCAATTATGAAAAATTAATTTTGAAAATGGGGAGATGAAATATTTGGGGGGAGAGGGAGAATCAATTGAAATGAGGCTGGGACTGCCAATGAATATCCAGACTATGGCAGGGCGGGGAGTAGAAAACTTGGGTCATCCCTGGCTCTTTGTAAGGCATCTTATTCAGCAGGATCAATTATTGGGACTTTGCCAGAAGATGAATTTTAAAAAAAAATTCACATATGCTATCAGTCTTCTGGAATTCCAGAAGTTTTCATCGAGAATTAGTCATTCTAATCATTGTTTTCACATACTATGAAAACTGTCAAAAGAAAAATGCTAAACAGATTTAAAATAAACATTTCCAAGTTTCATTAACTACTAATTAGCATTTTAAGGTAAGAAATAATAAATTTCATTATGAAGATTTTTATTAAATTATAGTATACTACAGTTTATGTATTAATAATAAGATTTTAATCTTTAGGGTAATAGGATATAAAAACCTACTTGGCCACATTACTTCTTGAGTTTCTTTTGGGCAGCCTTCTTCTTGACCATCTGTAATCGCTTCATGGCATTGAGTTGTGATTCTTGTGAAGTTGGACCTTTAAGGGATGCTGAGGGAGAGCTGCTTGATTCTGAAGTGGTTTTGTTAGTGGTACTTCCACTAGGCCCTGATGTCCCACTATTTCCATTCCCACTTAGTTGGCTGCTGCTTCCTGGAACCAAACTACTTGGACTGGGAAGACCTACTTTGCTAACATTGTCACAACTAACTGAGCGACTAAGGCCAGTTTTGCCCAAAGTTAGAGGTGGAGGTGGTTTCAGTGGTACAGTGGGTGAAGTGCTGTTACTGGAACCTATTTTGGAACCTATTCCACCTTTGGATGATGTTGCCAGACCAGTCAAACCCACGGGCTTCTGGTTAGCTGATGAGGTAGCAGGTTTCCCGCTATTGTTTTGGGTTGTTGAACTCAATTTTGCTGTGGATGGACCAGCAGAAGAAGTTTTGGCTGCAAAAGCTGCCCATCCAGTTAGGCCACTAGTTGCTGAAGAGGAAACACTGGTACTAGAAGAATTTCCTGAAACAACCGTGGATGCCTAAAAAACATAATATAAATATTAGAGCCAAGTGTAATTAACACCTAATATAATATTCTTAAATATATAACAAGTTTAATGGTTAAGACATTTTATACAAAAATGATCTGGGAAATTTAAAGCATAGCACCAAAATTAAGTTCTGCTAAACTGATCTGAAAAAACACATACAAGAAAACCTATCCATAGCTAATGGGTGCTACCATTTATAAAGCAGAAATTATGGGATGTCATATTCTTCTTCTAATCACTGCAGAAAAAAATATATGGGAATTCCTTTTTGAGGACTGCTCCTAGATTTGGTTACAAGCCATATCAGAAAATCAGATTTAATGCTTTAACTTGTTTTTCACCCAAAAAGGTTACTATTTAGCTCAGTAAAACATCTAATTCTTTAGGCTTTGCTCCAAATGACTTGTGGATCATTTCAAAAACAGAATCCACTCTTAATGGACAAAAATGCTCACGCCCAGGATATGTAGGAGATGTCTGAGATGAAGAGATTCACTCAATAAATATTGAGTGAATACATAAGATTTTGAACCTATTTTTAAAAATCCCCCACAAATTTTGAGCAAATAGCTACTGCATTGCAAAATATACACAGATACACCATGTTAACTACTTGGAATTGTACAACTCTAAAGGTCGAAATATACTAAGAAGGTCTCATGACTTTATTTTCACAATTTGTCCATGTTTCCACTGAAACTATCACAAAGAGATCCCTGCTTCTGTATAACATTTTTAATCAACTGCCTCATAAGCTGCATAGTGACATTTTGGGTATGCCTGACTCACTCCCAGATGTATTTCTTAAAGGTATAACACTTCAATTTCTCTAATTAACTTCCTTGGCCAGTCAAAAGCTAACAGTGATACCAATGTCGCTACATAAATATTGCTCTTATTCATATGAGAACAATTTTTTTCACCTTAACGTTTAGGGAAAAATGCACTTTGTTCAAATTAATTATGGACTGAATTTCACACTGGCACTTTTTCTACCTTCATATTCTTGAGATTCACAAAAGTGTTAAATACGTAAAAGGTAAAGTCTTACAAATAGTATCTTACTTTAAAATATGGTAGTTATCATGCTTAAAATATACTCAGTTATATTTTAGAACTGAACTCTGAATGAGTTGAGAAAAACGTTTTTAGTTCTTACAAAGTAGCCGTCAATATTGTCTGCATTAAACATTTTAAACCAATGTGAAAAATAATGTAAACAGAGTTCTCTGAGGTCTTTATCAGAGGAGGGTCCAGATTATTGTTCACACACTCCAAAAAACGATAGGATTTTTTTTTTTTTTTTTTTTTTGCCATACTTGGGCCTCTCACTGTTGCAGCCTCTCCCGTTGCAGAGCACAGGCTCCCGATGCACAGGCTCAGCGGCCATGGCTCACGGGCCCAGCCGCTCCACGGCATGTGGGATCTTCCCAGACCGGGGCACGAACCCGTGACCCCTGCATTGGTAGGCGGACTCTCAACCACTGTGCCACCAGGGAAGCCCCGATAGGATTTTTTACAGTAACATCATACAATGACTATCTCATAAGGTTATGCAAAGAAGATAAACTTTACATCAATTACAAGTTCCTAGAGATATGCATACAGGTAATGAAAAAAAGTTAGTCAAGGAAGCAAAAGGACACAGGTGTAGCAAACTTTTAATTTTCAGTGATGAAAGATCTGATTTTTTCCTTTTCTTTATATTAAACATAAAACTGCCTGCTATATGGCTAAATGATCTTTCAACAAACTTCACAAAAGAAAACCCATCTGAAGTAATCAAAAAGACCAACACTTATGAAGTACAAAGCAAGTTCTGTGTGTATGGCATTTTATTTTAATGGTTTGCTGTTACTGGTATTGCTTTTCAACTGAATGACAGATGGCTTATAATACTATCAGGATGCACAAAAGTAAAATAACACAAACAACGGAGACCAAGTAATTTCTTACTATTCCAGTGCAGAAAATAAATTTCACAATTGTTCTCAACTAAAAATATTTTCTTGCCTATTATCCTAGTTAGAAAGCTATTTTTAAATTGCTTTTTATATATAAATGGGAACAATTTTTTTCATAGTAAAAATTTATTATATTTTATCATAAAAACGTCAAAACCTCTTCTTAATCAGAACATGACAGCCAAGGCCTTAATTTATTTGCTGTAAAATAATTTCATATTGGTTTCCTAAAAATAAACTTTAGTAGTAACAGGTTAGTATAAAAAGCTACCTAAAAGTGATTTAAGTATAGAATATAGCAACTCTAATTACTTTCAATAAGTTATTCTTACTTCTATTCTAGCTCACCAAGTTTCTATGTGACAAATCAATAATGGATATCCCTTGGATATCAGCTCTTCCCTGGTAAATTAAATTAAAAATGATCTGCAAATAAAATTATCAGTATCCTTCTCAGAGTACTTTATACTCATATTCTTTATCATCAAACCAATGTTCTTGATCTTTGCTACTTACAGCCACTTGAACAAGGTAACAGCTTTAGAATTTTCTGGGGTTAACCTTTGAGAATTTGGGGCTAACATTTTTTTCTTCCATCTTTAAAATTCCATCTTCTGCTTAAAATTGGAATGTGAAACTCAATAAAAGCATTCTTTTTGTTATAAAATTAGATTAGAAAAATATTTTATTCCATGATATCAAAATGCCGGAATATTAATAATAATGTAGCATGATATCAAGGATGAAAATCTAGGAATGAGAAAGGTGATACTCTCACTAGATAATCTGGCTCCTTAGTATAAGAGAGGGCCAATTCATGGGGAAAATTCATGATAATAATAGAAAAAAATAAGACAAAGAAGAAAACTTCAATAGCCAATAAGCAGGAAGAAAAAAGCTATGGGGCCAATCAGCACAAGTAATGTGAGGAGCAAAACTACTGCTACTGAGGACAAAGGTATTTAGGATTTAAACCAAATTCCCAATTGGAGAGAAGTGGCTGACTACATAGGAATGGTAAAGAATGTTATCTTGGAATGCTCACAAACAGTTCCTAATCACCATAAAAAGAGAAATAGCAGAGCTCAAGATTAAATAATTACATAAATGTTCTCTTTCTACTCAATGTTAATAGTAATGTAGTCTTAATGTAGTCTTAATTTCCAACATATGGCCATTTAGTATACAAAGTTTCACATTATTTTTTTTCCCAAGTAACTATTAAGTCAACTAAATTTAAATCCAATCTTAGATAAAAATGGAATATACTATACCTTGACTTCTGATCTCTTAAATGCTAGAAAAGTTAACTCTTGCTTGAGTTTAGTTTCTGGTTTCTTAACCAATGGATCTTTAACAGCAGGAGCTACAGAAACAACTGTGGGTGCTGGTTTCTGTGGTGGTTTCTGAGTTTTTTGAGCCTGCAAAAATCAGTGTTAAGATTAAATTAGCTACAAAATCTTAGTTAAATGCACAGAAAGACAATAAAATCTATCACAGGACTCCTCATTGAATTGAAATACAGATGAACATTAAAAAAATATTGTGATGACACTGAAAATATAGATTCTTCGACAAATTATTTGTATCATCATATTAATTAATGGTTTTATAGATTTTATTAGTTTCTAAACAGTAAAGATAATACGAAACTTTAAAAATTATCCAGATTAGGGTTAATTAAATGTCATTTTAACAAAACCAAATTGATAAAAAGAAAAAGAAAAAAAAAATCACATAAGCATTTTCAGTTTTATTTTGACCAAAAATTGACTTTTCTTTTATTTTATATTAGGTACTTCACTAAACTCTCTTGTGAACTCTAATCATTTTTCAGTTTGTTCTTTAGTGTTCTCCAGCTAGATAATATTAACTATATAAACAGTATAGTGCAGTGTTTGAGAGGACAGTCTTTGGAGTCAAACAGAACTAGAATCAAAACCCAGCTCAACTACTTCCCTAGCTATGTTACCTCAAGTAAAATACGTAAATCTCTAAAAGTTTCATTTTCATTTGCAAAATGGGGATAATATCTTGTTTCAAAGGTGGGTTATGAGAATGAATTGTGATTACGTAAGCCTTTACATAGTGTCTGGCACATATTAAGTGCAGACAATAATAGTTACTATTTATTCATTATCATTATTTACAAAAGGTAAGAAAACTGAATCTGAAAGAACCCATCTCTACGGGATGGGTAAAGATGCTCCCTGCCATTCCATTGTCCTTGACAATCCTAATAAGGCCATGCAAGACAATACCAGAAAATGTATTAATAATGTGTTCTCATTTCTGGAAATTTGAATGCAGCTGTTTTATCTCTGTTTAGACTTTCTTGTGCTATGGTTTGCCATACAATATAATTTTCAGCCTTAAGTCTCAATTCATCCCATTTTTTGTATTACAAACTTTCCACATGAAAGTACAACTAATTTCAGACATCACTTATAAAGCAACACTCAGATCAAGAATATTATTAAGGATGCTGTTAGATATCTATGATAAAAATATCTCTTACGACCAAGAAAGATTATCTTACCCTCTACTGCAAACCACGTTATGAAAATGTAGCCTTCAGAGTAAATCAGAAATACATGGTTCCATACCCATGGCTTTCAATCTTATACTTCCCTCTATGCACATCAGTAGATGTGGTGAGACTCTGAAGACCCACCTAACTTGTATGCTTTAGCAGATGAAGATTCATTACAGTGAAGCCCAGAAAGAACCTCTGCCTAGGAGATCATGTTTGGATCTTTCTCTGCGTCCTCTATTTCACCTAGCCATCTTAGAAGCTGAGTAAGAAATACCCAAAACCCTTTGTCCTTCGCTGGTAATACTAGTTTAGGGAACTAGGATATTATCACTGACTCAGCGTTGCTCAACAAAGGCACTATAATTTTTCATTGGGTGACTGACTCACACAGTGCAGAATATATGACATTCACCACTCAAGGCGATAGTTGCCAGTATGGCAGCAATCAAAATTATCATGTATTTTTATTACTGCTGAGTAGGAGTGTGTTACCACCTTAGATTGAGAACCACTGCAGTAAGTCATGAGTCTCTCACCTAGTGCTGGGGCAAAACCCATTACCTGGTAGACAGAAAATTACAAAACAAAAGAATAATCTTGGACCCTGCCACCCACCATTCTTAACTCTGTCTTCCCGTCTTCCTATAATAATGTGTACTGCAGAACCTGCCCTAGTTAAGAAATTAGTGCAAGGAGAAAGGGGATATAAGATGTTATTTATGGTATCCTTGAGATATCTTGGACCAATAACCAATGCACATATATATGAGAACGTCACTGAAAGCAATTATAGTAAGAATGACTGGATTTAGCATCCCCACCATTTCCAAATTTCTTTCTCTCACTGAACATTGTGTTTACCAGATCCTAATCTTCAGGCTTACTTCAGATCACATCTTTTGGTATTTCTCCAGGTCCACTCTTGGTGTATCTAATCATGTTCTGACATTAGTCATGGCCCCTTATTCAGCACTTGACTCTTGGACATACAGACTGAACTTACTGACTGCAGATTTCTGGTGCAAATCTATATTTCCTCCATTTATGTATCTTAAAATGAGAACAACAGAATGTGGGATGTGTCCAGTCCTGAGCTTTGCTCTGGTGCTTTGCCAGTGAATGAGACTAGGTCTTAATGACAAATTAATTAGACATTTAATTTGCAAAGTTGATAAAGAATAAAAGGTATCCCAGATGAGGAGAAGCTGAGAAGCAGGACATATGGGAACACGAAAAGTTCACCACATACTCAGGGAATGAACCATTTGGTCTGGCATGGCCACAGTATGTGGGTGTATATGATGAAGTGGTGGGAGAGAAGGATACAAAGGTAGAGTTGGGTCAAAGAGAGAAGGTCCATACATCCACTCTAACAAGGAAAACTTCATTATATAGGTAATTGAGAGCCACTGGGCACACTTAAACAGATAAAGTTAGATAATTACTTTAGAAGAATATTCTAACTGCAGTGTGTAAAGTGGACTGAAGGAGCTAAAGCAATAGACAAGAAATGAGGGGTTTGTGGGACAGGGTAACAAAAGTGAAATGAACAGATTTGTGAAATACATAAGAGGTAGAATTAACAAGTTTGGTAAACAAAGGGATGTGGAATTAAGAGAGGCATCAAGGATAATGTTTTCTAGTTCAGGCAACTGAGGAAAAATTGAGTGGAGAAGAAAACAATTTTAATTTTAAAAGCATTGAACTTAAAGTAACTGTAGGATATCTGGTCAGCTGCCAAAATTCATTCCAGGAAGAGGGTTAGAACTATAAATATAGACCTGGTGTAAACTAAGTCACAAAATGTAAGGGAGTAAAAACTTAGGAGAGAACGGTACTTACTTTATTAAGAGACTTACAATAAAATAATAATAAACTTTGAAGCTACACTAAAGAAAGATTACTGTCACAAATTATTTATTTTGACTACCAATTCTTAGTGACTACTTGTGTCAAGGCACTGGAATGCACCGGTGTGCTCACCCGTAATTACTTTGGTTGAGGTCCTGGGGGGCTAGTTTAAGTAATAAACTAAATAAAAATCAGACTGAGCAGAGAACAATTGTATCATGTCAAAGAAATTTCCCATTACAAACAGAAAGTATAAATACTACTGAAATGTTACTACTTTTCATAGGAATAAAACATAATCTATTTCTGATTTGAGTGATTAAAAAGTAAAGTAGGTATCTTGATTTTTTTTTTTCTTATTTTTAACTAAGTACTTCTAACTTTAAAAAGATATATTTGGTCAGAAAAATTTATGTAGAAACTCACTTGGTTAACAATATGAGAACTCTTTTATCAAGAGTCCCTAATCTTCTGGAGAAAACTACAATTCGAAATGATACATGCACTCACTATGTTCACAGCAGCACTATTTACAATAGCCAAGACTTGGAAGCAATCTAAATGTCCACTGACAGATGAGTGGATAAAGAAGATGTGGTACATGTATACAATGGAATATTCCTCAGCCATAAAAAGAATGAAATAATGCCATCTGTGGCAACACGGATGGACCTAGAGATTATCATACTAAGTGAAAGAAAAAGACAAATACAATATGATATCATATGTGGAATCTAAAATGTGACACAATTGAACTTATTTATGAAACAGAAACAGACTCACAGAAAACAGACTTGTGGTTACCAAGGAGGTGGGAGAGGTGGGGGAGGGATGGATTGGAAGTTTGGAATTAGCATATGGAAACTATTATATACAGAATGAGTAAACAAGGTCCTACTGTATGGCACAGGGATATTCAATATCCTGAATCACTTTGTTGTATACCAGCAACTAACATAACATAAATCAACTATACTTCAATAAAAAATAAAATTAAAAAAAAAAAACAAAAAGAGAGTCCCTAATCTAAGGCAGGGGAGGGCGGATGGGGGAAGCAAACAAGTCACTGAAGTAAATAACAACTTGATTTCTTTAAAAGGAAGATGATAACATTCATCCATCTACTATTTAAATAAGTTAGAAAACTATCCAATATAACAAATGAAAACATGTTTCAGTACGAAATTAAAGACAGTTATGTTTGTGAGCAGTAAACTGAGAAAGTACTGGGGAATATAGGATAAATGGTCACTTGAAGACAATGAGAAGGAAAGACTGAGGAACAGAGAGAGAAACACAGGAGGAAAGAGAGATGCACATACAAATACTGCCTCTGTACACAGTTTGTAAGTTTGGTGGTTTACACTCACTCAGGAATAGATATTTCTAATATTTCCTTACCAGACTCAGCAGAGTCTGGGGCTTTGTATCTCACCACTTCCCACAGTGCTTTATGTTTATAAATACACTGACATACCAGTAAGGAATATTTATATTTTGTGGGTCTCCAATTCTGATTTTTATAATAGAACAAGTTAAAAGCTGAGCAGAGAAAAATGCATATACATGGTCTGGTCCATTTAGGCATAGACACAAAAATCACACATATACACAAACATTTAAATCATCAGCTTATAAGTTTTTTTTCAATAACATAAATGTTCAAATTTTTATCTTAAAAAGCACATATCAACAAAGAAATTGACAGAGATCGTTTAAAATAGAGAAAAATGATTCCTACCATTCTTTTCATTTGTCTGGTACACCGGGCACAATACCACACAAGGCGAGGGTCATTCACTTCCTTGTCTGTCACCTGAGGCTTATGGCAATCTTGGTGGTAGAGATTATGGCATTCCTGACATTCTACTAATTGATTACCAGATGCCACTGTCATTTGCCTAAGAAAGTATACCATTAAATATTACATTTATTTGAATGCAACAATTTAAAGCCATTTTAGGGTTGTTCTGGTAAAGTTTGATAAATTAAAGAGGGTAAAAACCCCAGAAAAGCCAAAGAGCAAAGTAACGAATCCCAACATTGTAGCCTGCACAAACAATTCATTTCTTTTAAAGGTTATGCTCAGCCATTAAGAAATGTATAAGATGACTTAAAGACTAAATTTGGCTATATTCTCCTTGTCATTTCTCATTGCAATTTTTTTCTTTCTCACAGAAGGTACACAGTAGACTTTGGCTAGTCCTCCAACAGTCTCATAACATCTTCTTTGTACCTCTATTAAATTCCTTTATATTTGCTGCCTACATATTGTTCTATCTTCTTCATTAATATTTGAGTTGCCTAAAGTTAGAAACTGGACCTAATTAACTATAGGGCCTAGCACATTACTGCGCAGACACAGGGTGTTCAATAAATAAATGTCTTAATCAACTAAATAGAATGCAGTAATATGTGTATCAAAAAAGTATAAATTCCAACAGCAACAGCCTTAGACTATCATAACAAGTCTCCTTACGGAGGGTTACAATTACTAGTCCTTTCCCCCTTATTACTTTACCATTTACTTCTTTATATAAAAATGATAACTCTTATAGTAGATAAAAGTTGAAATAAACAAATATATGTTAAAACAATGAAGCTCTAACGAAATGATCCTATTCAGAAGTACATTAACTGATTCTCTATAAGGTTCACAAAAGTTTATAGGTATGCACTCAGTCCCAATGCACCAGAATTTAACATTTTCATGAAGAAAACAGCAACAAAGGTGGTAATTTTTTCTGTTGTGCTAGGCAATGAAAGTCATTAACAATTAAAGACATAGCTCCTGGCATCCAGGAGTTTAAAATCTAATTATTCTGATTTTTAAGATGCATCTTCTACTAAGCAGAATTATCTATGTTTTTATAATTATGAATCCATGTTTCAAAACAACACTCAGAATAACCTACATGATCCATTAATTTCATTTCCATTATCCTTAGGAAAAGATTTAATGGTATTTTAGAAAATGATATATAACCATTTACTTTATAAATACTATCAACACTTCAGGAAAAAAAAAGCAACATAGTCTTCTTAAACAGAAAGATGAGGGGCTTCCCTGGTGGCGCAGTGGTTGAGAGTCCGCCTGTCGATGCAGGGGACACGGGTTCGTGCCCCGGTCAGGGAAGATCCCACATGCCTCAGAGGAGCTGGGCCCGTGAGCCATGGCCGCTGAGCCTGCGCTCCGGAACGGGAGAGGCCACACAGTGAGAGGCCCGCATACCGCAAAAAAAAAAAAAAAAAAAAAAAAAAAGAAAGGTGAAAATAATTAAGTCTGCTGAACAGACTCTTTCTCACTAAAAAATAAAGCAATAATTGCTTTCCCTCTAGAAGCCAAGAACGCAGAAAATATTACTACAACATAACTGATTAAAGATGCCTGTCAAGAATATAAAATTTTGACAATTTTTAAGACACTAAATTGCCATATGGGAGGTTTATCTACTTATCGATCTACTTATCTCCTACCCACCTTCAAATTATAAAAACAAAATAAAAAAAACACCCAACAATTGGTCTTTTTTTTTTTTTTTAAGTTGTTTGCTCTTTACAAAGACACAAAAGAATCTGTGGCAAGGTACAACTAACCTACAAACAACACAGGCCAATCCCATCTCCATGGCAAAATCATCAGCACTGGTCTCCTCAAAGCTGGAAAGGTCAGTCATAGCTAAATCCTTGCTGGTTTGGACAGTAATGGGAGAGGACCGTGTCTCTGGTTTCTCCAATCTAGGTTTCTTTGGAATATCAACTCCTTCAGTGATGTCTGATTTCATCTATAAAAAGCACCCAATCAGAAAGTAACACGTTAGAATAAACTTTAAATCACTGAGAGATGTGATAGACATCTATCACATCTATCACAAGATAAGATAGACAGTGTGCAATGACCAAGTCCACTCAACAGATATTTTCACATAGTTAGGGAGAGATGTACACACTAAAGACCTGGAGAACATTTATAATAAATTCATAATCAGTATGTTAAAAGACTCCAACAAGGTAGAAATAAATAAATCAGAACAGTTTAGCATGCATCTGTATTTCTCTTTGTACTCTTTTATCCATTAAAGAATCCTGGAAGTTCAGTGGATTTACTTACAGTGCCTTCCCAACCCCCCACTGGATGCTTTGAATTGAGAAGCCATAGTACTACTAAGGCTATTTTTAAGGCTATTTTAAAATTTTAAATAATGAAGTAGTGATAGTTAATATATATTGAAAAGAAGTAAATAATGAACTTCTACCAGTCGTTCAGGCTTAACACATTGCCATACTTGCTTCAAACATCCACTATGTCTAATAATGTTGAAGATGTACCCATCCCATTACATCCACTTATAGGTATACATCCTATAGAAACTACCACCATGTGGGCAAAGACATACGTATAAAGCAGCTCACTGAAACCCCACTGTAATAGAGGAAAAGGAGAAATAAGCTAACTGCTCATCAGCGGGGGAATGGATTAACTGGTTTATTTATAGAATTAATATTCCACATGTTAGCTGAAAGAAATGTTCAAATCTACATGTATCAACATAGGTAAATTTCAAAAGCACATTGCTGAGTGGAAAAAGTTGCTAAAAGATATATATGAGATATATATATGGAAAATAGAGATATATTTTCTAAATATTGGCTATTCATAAACTATATTATATTGTTTTCTGTGCTTTTAAATTTATATAAAAACAATGCAATATAGTTTATGAATAGCCAATATTTAGAAAAAAGTATGAAAACACCCCACCTTAAGGGCAGGGGTAGTAAAAGTTTTTTTAAATGTATTTTTTACTAAGTGCTAAAATCCTAATAATTATGTGCAGAAATCATTCAAAATAGACAATCCAAGAGTTATCTGTATCTGTTATCTGTAACCCTGTTAAGGTACACCATTCTGTAACAAATTTCATGTTTAGTCATTTACATCTTTATTCTTTCCTCGCCATCTTTTCTTTTCAACAACAGTTCCATCTAGAATACTTGAGTTATACATGAAATTAGTACATCTTCTAGCGCTCAAATATTTATTGACAACGACTTCAGTAAATGGTTTTAAAATGTTTCTAAATTTTAATTTCAAAAAACCAATATCCATAATTATCAAAATATATTTACTGAGTGGTTATTATGTACTTTTACCCACTATTATATACAAAAAGTAAGCACAAAACGTTTTCTGGCCTATAAACTGATTGATTCATTGACTGATTTACTAGAGTAAAATAAAATCTTACTTTATCAGCAGGTCTCTTTTCACCTTCCTTCTTTACCTTTTCAGTTGTTAGGACCTTGCCATTATTATTGCCAGAAGGAAGAGTGGATGATGTTTTGGGCTCTTGCTTAATGGAAACAGTTTTTGTGCTTGAAATTTTGGGTGGTTCCACATCCTATAGGTGAAATTAAAAAGATACCCATAATTAAATATTCAGACTATCTAATATACTATTAAAAAAACCAGATCATAAATCTAAACAACTATCAGTTAAAAATTAAGACATCATGTAGTGACCAATGTGTTGCCTTCTTCTTTAAACAACTTTATTGAGGAATAACTGATATACAAACTGCACCTAGTTAAAGTGTAAAATTGGATATGTTTCGCTCTATGGTTTCACGACAATCAATATAAGGAACATATCCATCATCTCACAAAGTGTCCTGGTTGCCCTTTGTAATCACTCTTAGAGGTAGACATCCTAGAAAAACTTCACTCTTAGAGGTAGACATCCTAGAAAAACTAAGCCACCCAGTCTCAGGCAACCACATATCTGCTTTCTGCAACTATAGATTAGTTTGCATTTCCTAGAAATTTTCATAAATGGAATCATGCAGTATATACTCTTTTTTTCTGGCTTCTTTCACTCAGCAATATTTATTTTGAGATTCATCAATGTTGTTGAGTGTAGCAAAAGTTCATTTCTTTTGTTGCTGAATAGTACTCCATTGAACAAATACACCATGATTTGTTTATTCATTTACCTATTAATGGACATTTGGGTTGTTTCCAGTTTGACCTATTACGAATACAGATATTATGAACATTCAGGTACAAATCTTTATATGGACATATACTTCCATTTCTCTAGAATAAACATGTAGGAGTGGGATGTCTGGATCACATGGTAGGTTTATGCTTAACTTTTTATGAAACTGCCAAACCATGTTCCAAAGTGGTATACCATTTTACATTTCCATCAGGAGTATATGAGAGTCCCAGTTCCTTCACATCCTCATATCCTCACCAATGCTTGGTATGGCTAATCTTTTTAATTTTAGACATTTTAATAGGTATGTAGTGGCATATCACTGTAGATTTAATTTCCATTTCCCTAATGGCTAATGGTGTTAAACATTTTTTTCAAGTGCTTATTTGCCACACATTTATCTTCTTTGCTAAAGCATTTGTTAAATTATTGAGTATAAAGAGATCTTCATAGATTCTGGATACAAGTCCTTTATCAGATACATCATTTGCAAACCTTTTCTCTCAGTCTGTGGCTTATCTTTCCATTCTGTTTTAAACTTGCAATCCTTGTTATTCTTACTCTTTGATATGTATATATATTTGTTATCTGTTGCTGTTAAAAGAAAGCTTATGCATATAGTAGCTCCTTGGAATTATCCCCAGTTGATAATGTTTATAAGCACACCACTGCTTCTAGGTGATTCTCACACAATTCTAGAGATGGAAATGTCCAGTTAAAGACTAAAATTAAATGCATCTGTGTTTTAAAAACACCTAGCAGAGTATTTTCTCTAAACTGACCATGAGAAGTCATTTCCAGTTAGAAACCTAAGGGCAGGAGGCTTTTTAATTGTAACAAACTTCTTATGTACTTTAACAGATGAAATTGCTTCTGTTTTAGAATCTCAAAATACTGCTTCTTTAGTAATAATAGGAATTTCCTGTTTGGCCTATATCCATACTCAGAGCAGACTGAATTTGTTAGTATATTTTGTTGAGTTTTATTAATTTGGTTGGCTTGAGCTCTTTGAACCTACCAGAATGAGAATGGTGAAAGAAATGAAGTCACAATGGCTTTACTACTCAAAAGACAATAAAAAGGTTTGAGAATACTAGAGGTAGCTTTCAAAGAAGGCTGGGAGCAAAATATCACTGATCACTTGGACACTGAGTCTGGGACTTGGCCCTGTCTTCAGTTTGAGATTCTGGATTAGACTGAGCTAGTCGTGTAGTTCTGTCCTCTCCTTCTCAATTTGGTATCTAGGTGTTCATAGACCTGGGTGACACAAAGTTTCAAGGCTAGAGCTTTAGAATGGTTTGAAAGAATGTCTTAGGTATTAGAGAATCTAATAAGAGCTATCATTCACTAAAAGTCTATTATGTACCAGGTAGACACTGCACTAGGTGGCTGACATACTTTATCTCTTTTAATTTTCACAACTTTGTAAGGTAGTTCTTATTATCCTCATTTTAATAATAAAGAAACAGAGGCTGGGTGAAATGAAGTTACTATGTACCTCAATTTCCTTACTGTAAAATAAAAATAAATAATACCTATCTCAAAGGATAATTACCACAACTAAAATTAATGATAAACATATACCACTGAGAAAAGTACCTAGGACACAGTAAATGTTCAAGATATGTTATCTATCACCACACTAGTAAGAGGTAAGCTGGGATTTAAAACAGGTTTGTCTGGTTCCAAAATGTATATTCTTTTCACATAAAGCTTTGTTATTATTATGGGAGCTACAAAGTTCTCACATTTCATCCATACCTCCTTTATTCCTTACATTATCCTATACATATTTAATTCACTTCATTGCAAAATCCCTGTCCTTTTATTTTTCGCCCATAAAACGTTAGAGAATAATTATAACACAGGTTACGGTTTCATTCAGCAGCTTAACAAAATACTCTGATCATAAGGAATTAGAAACTGAAATATATCTTAAGTGGGTTTCTATAGGAATAAAGTAGTAGAACTGAATATCCCCCACTCCCAGCTAACTTCTCTATATAGTGTAACAGTTCTCTGAAAGCTTGAAGGAAGAAAAGAACACTATAAATTTCTTCATTCCACAAGAAAAGATTATTTGGCAGAGAGATCGTTTCGAGACATTCTAAATGTTAACACTGTTCTACTACAGGCTTTACAAAACTTCCTCCAAGCTTTTTATCCAGGTAGGTACCTTTTGAGATGGACGGTAACTTGAATCAATGCCCCGAGCCAAAGATTCATCAAGTAGTGCTTTTAGCTTTTCAGCAGAATCCTTACTCTTTGAATGTAAGAAGCCTAGTGCTTTCAAAAAAATGGGATCAAGTTCCAAGTTCACAGTAGCAGCCATTGCAAACACCTGAAGTAAAAAAAGAGGAAAGTAATTTACAGACAACGGGTAATTATCTGTCAAAGTTTTTCTTGTTCTTTTGTTTATAATAGGTAATACTGTGCACCTGATACAAAATTCATACTGTCCAAAAGGTTATTACGGATAAAAGTAAATTTTCTCCATCCTGCTTGGGATGTGAATCATCCCTTTGTCCAGTGAATCCCATCTGTTAGTCACTAGCCAGCTCAGTTATCAGATTGACTGTCATGGTATTGCAGTGCTTGTGTTCAGGTCACCTTATTATTATTTATTTAATGTTCCCAAAGAGCCAGAGTAGTGATGCGTGCTATTCAGATATGCCAAAGAAGTTGCAAAGTGCTTCCTCTAAGTGAAAAAGTGAAAGTTTTAAACTTAATAAGAAAAAAACTGTATGCTCATATGCTGAGGTTGCTAAAATCTATGGTAAGAACGAGTCTTCTATCTGTGAAATTGTGAAGAAGGAAAATTTGTGCTAGTTTTGCTGTCGTACCTCAGAGTGCAAAAGTTATAGCCACAGTGCATAAGTGCTTAGTTAGAATGGAAAAGGCATTAAATTTGTGGATGAAGGACATGAACAGTATATGTTCCAACTGACAGCAATATGTTGGGCCAGAAAACATTGAACATCTACAAAAACTTCAGCAAGAGATCCCCTGAAATGAGTGACACCACACCATTTACTGCAAATAAAGGATGGTTACACAGATTCAGGAATAGGTTTAGACTGAAAAATATAAAAATTACTGGAGAGGCTGTGTCTGCCAATGAAGAGGCCACTGCCACATTTCTGGCAGAGTTGAAGAACCTGAGGAGAGAGACCATGTTCACATAACTTTTATTATAATATGTTGTTATAATCATTCTACTTTATTATTAGTTATTGTTGTTAATCTCTTACTGTGCCTAATTTATTCATAAAACTTTATCACAGGTATGTATGTATAGGAAAAAACCCAGTATATATAGGGTTTGGTACTACCCATGGTTTCAGGCATCCACTGGGAGTCTTGGAACATATCCCACATGGATAAGGGGCGACTACTGAATAGTGAAAGAAATTTATTTCCTGCTACTGAAGTCCTAAAGAGGTCAGCAACTGTGTAAATTTGTCACTTTATCTCCTTTATTATTTCCAAGAATATTTTCCAGGAGTTACACCAAATCATGTTACTTCTGTATAGTTCTTTCCTGTATATTCTAAAACTCATGATCAAAATAGATTGTAAAAGAGCTTTCTTATTGTGGATTAGAATTCTAGAAAACAAAGTCCTAGGTGTGTGTAGATATAGATACAAATATATACAGAAATTTAATGCTTTAAATGTAGATTTAATTTCAAATCTAGATGTTGCTTTAAAAAAAGAAGAATGCAGAAAACTAATAATAATCACCACTTTTAAAAATGTCAATGGCCTAGGAAGGTGGCAATAGTGGTGTTGGTGGGAACAAAGTCTTAGCTTACGTTAGGAGCTAAGACTTATATAACTTAGTTATATACAGTAAATGTATATAAGTAACTCAGAAATTCCTACTTCTAAATAATCATCTTTTTTCTCCATCCTTTTTATCCTTTATGGTCCAGCCTTTCAAAGACTCTCTTTTAGCACTCTAAGCATCCTTGTCCCATAGTTCTACAGTTTCTTCTACTTTATAGTCATCCATCCTATTTACCTTCTCCCTGCCTGCACCCAAAATCTAAGTGCAGCTGAGAGGAATACATACACTCTGTACCTTCAGTCACTAATCCCACCTAGGCACTCAACACAACTTAGCAATCCTATCATGTTTCTCTGGTCAACTCATTTCCCCACTTTCTGCAAAGACCAGTCACATTTTCTCCATTTTCCTTGAAACTGCTTCTCTGTCTTAGTAGATGTCCTCATCTACTTCACAGAGAAAACAGAAACTGTCAGAGAGGAACTAAATCAACTTTCTGACACATCTACAAATATACCTGCTCCAATCCTTTCCTCTTTCCCACCTTTTAAATAAGAGGGTGGCTCTCCATGTAATGCCACCTATGCCTGGAACCTATCTTTTTCCGCCCCCCTGAAACCTTGAGCTATGAACTATTCCTATGTCTTCTCCGCCACTCACAAACCTCCCTCCCCCGGCCTCTTTCTTTCTACTGGCATCTTTTCATTGACCTTTAAATATCTTCTATCCTATCTTCTTCATTTTATAGCAAAACTTCTCCTACATTTTATACTTTTTCTTCACTCCTTCTGCTTATATAGCATTTCCTGCAATTTGGCCTTTGTGCCACCATACCATGGAAATATTTTCACCAAAGTATTCACAGCCTTAGTCAGGTAAGTATAATAAATACTATTTTTTCCTCCTACTTCTTTCTTGGTCTTCTTTGTAGATTCCTCAAAAATCTTGAGGAATCAAAAATGAGTTGCTCAAGATTAGGTTCTGGGTCTCTTCTTTCACTCTACACTTTCTTCTCAAAATGTCCCCTTTGGATCAGCAGCAACAGGCATCACCTGGGAACCTGTTAGGAATTCAAACTCTCGGTCTCCACAACCATAGCTACTAATGAAAACACTCTGGGAGTGAGGCCCAGAAATTTGCATTAAATCTTCCAGATGGTTCTGATCTACTCTAAACGTTTCAGAATTACTGCCCTAGACAATTTGACCTATACCCTTTTGCCAGTAATTATATATTTATCTCTCCAGCCCATGCATCTCTTCCAAGATTCGACTGCCAGCTTGACTTGGATATCTCACTGGTGCCGCCTATTCAACATGCCCCTAACAGAGCCACTCATAAACTCTTCTCTCAACCAGTTCTTCCCCTAATCTTCCCTTTCTCAAATGATACTTATCCCATTGCTCCAGCCAGAAACCTGAGAATCAGCTTTAACTCCTTCCACTTCAACTCCTGACTCCCATTCAATCACCAAACCTCTTATATATATTTCAAATTCATCTACCTTTTTCAATCCTTATTACCACACCCTAGACCAAGCTACCATCATGCAGCTATTATCTGGCCCACTGTAAGAGCTTAATCAGAACCCCACAATTGGGACTTCCCTGGAGGCGTAGTGGTTAAGAATCCACCTGCCAATGCAGGGACATGAGTTCGAGCCCTGGTCCAGGAAGATCCCACATGCCATGGAGCAACTAAACCCCTGCACCACAGCTCATGAGCCTGCACTCTAGAGCCCGTGAGCCACAACTACTGAGCCCACGTGTCACAACTACTGAAGCCTGCGTGCCTATAGCCCGTGCTCCGCAACAAGAGAAGCCACTGCAATGCGAAGCCCGTGCACTGCAAAGAGTAGCCCCTGCTCGCTGCAACTAGAGAAAGCCCGCACCAACAACAAAGTCCCAATGCAGCCAAAGAAAAAAAAAAGAAAAAATTCAAAATCACTCTTGCGCCTTTCCAAATATTTTTATATCATCCACTTGCTTAAAATACTCCTTTTCACTTCTTACTGTCCAAAGGTTAAAGAACAAGATTCTTAAGAAGGTCTCTAATGCCCTACATGATCTGGTAATACATGTAAAGCAGTTACAACAGTACCTTGCACAGAGTACAATTGCTCATTAAATGTTACTTAGTATCTCAAGCTATTCCCACTTTCTGTTGTAACCACATGACTTATTTCAAATCTTTCAACATATACTCTTTCTTACCCCAGCTCTTTAGTAGAAAGCGTCCCTTGCCTCATCTTATTCACCCTTCTCGTCTCAATTTTTTTCTGTACATTCCCCTAACAAAATAAGGAGTCTTACCGTTATATGGTCCTAAAACATCCTGTATTTACAAGTCATAGCTATTACACTGTTAATTGTGTAAACAGGGTTTGTCTTTCTCACTAGAACGTAGGTTCCATGAGGGCCAGCACTGACCTTACCTACTGCTGTAATCCCTGTTTGTAGCAGAGTGCCTGGCAGATAGCAGGCACTCAGTAAATGCTGGCCAAGTGAATACATGTTATTCACTTTCTCTTTCAAAAATCTTCCTCCTCCACGAGTAACACTCAGCTTTCCTGGTTTTCTTTTTCTATCTCTGGCTACTCTTTCTCTGGGTCATCTCTTCATCCCCATTGCTCTTGGTATTGCCCAAGTATCTATTCTTGTCTATTTTCTTTAGTTCTGCTACCAATTTCTTCCGTGGTAATCTTATATATATCATGTTTTCAACTTGATTTCACATGTTTATCCCCATTCCAATCTCTATTAAGCTCAAAACCCACAATTCCAACTGCTTAGTAAACATGTGTACCTGGTTGCCTTAATGGTATCTCAAATTCAGTTATGATTGAAATTGAGATTATGAATATCTTCCCCCAAAAGTTCCCTGTCCTGCACTTGCTTTCAATAAATGACACACTCTCCATTAATCGGGTCTGAGGCCTAAATCTCTGCCTCACTGAGTTCTCCCCAATTCCTTATATCTAAACAATCAGCAGGCCTTTCCTGTGAATTCTGACTCTGCAACGTTTCTCACATCTATTCCTGTTTTTCATTTCCACAGTTACTATTCAGATTCAGGTCGTTATTTGCCTTTTGTACTATAGCAACAATCTAGTTATTCTTGACTTCAACACTGTTGCCATATTAATGTTACTGCAACACATTTTTTTCTTCCTTCTTTCCTCTCTTTCTTTTTTCATTTTTTTCCCTCAAAAATTAAGGCTTCCCACTGCCTTTAAAATAAAGCCGAATTTCTTGGCCTACCATTTAAAAAGATTCAGTAACTGGCACAAAAACTTTAATTCTTCATCCCCAGACCTTCTGTAGTGCAGAGCCATTAGCTGGGCTTGCTAATTCTACTCATTTTTTCTGACAAGCTTATAACCCATTTTTATATTTCCAAATGCTATCAAGTCCCAGTTCAAATACTCCTTCTCATGAGAACTTTACTCACAGCTACTGTGTTCCTCTCTACACCCTATACAACTAATCTTGTCCTCCTAGGATATCTCAAAATGCATTCTCATGGTACTGGAACTTTCTACCTTGAACCACACTCTTTTTTTGTACATTTGTATATTCTCTATAACACTTTGAGTACTTTAAGGGGAGAGGCTCTCTTTTTTGCCTACCACTTCGCTATTTTGCAAAGTACCACAAAATAATGGCTTTGGAATTAATAGAGATCAAAGTATAAAGGTCTTTCCTCTTCTTCTACACAATTCTAATCATGTCCAAAATCTCTTCACAGAAAGCAATAAAAAAGAAATTCTAAGCCATCCCCACCTAACTGCCCCGCCCCACAAACCCTCAAACATCAAAAAAAGAAAAGCAATACAAAACAAAAACACCTCTTTCGTGACTGGGAACTTGTACAATGTCCCTATCTGCAATACTCTCTTCCCAATCCTTCATCCGATTTAAATTCATTAATCCCACTAGACTGTAAACTCCATGCAAGCAGGGACTTGTTATTCAGTTATATACCTAGTGCTTGGAACTTCACAGATTCAAAAGTATTTGTAGAGTGAATGAACTAGGTTTCGTTTAAATGTCACTTTCTAGGGCTTCTGTGATTTCTCCAACCCAAATTGGGTACTCATATATAAATATATTCTTTTCTCTAGATCTCATTTCCCACCCTATATGCGAATCTTAAAAGAAGTCTAAAGTTGATCATCTGCATGTGAACGAGATGAAGGAAATCGACCCTGTTCACGCAGAGTGCAATATTAGGGTTGCCATCACATAACGGCTCTAGAAAGCTTTTCTCTTTATGTCTTTGCAAGCTCTTGCAACCCATTCTAATAAACAACCTTTTAAAGATGCTGCCCTTTTCATTCCCTCACTGAGTTCTTGGCCCTGGATTACACTGAAACCTTAGGCATACGTCCGGAAACATAAGGGAAGCGGAAAGACCCTGATTCCAAACCAACCAAGTGATAGTGAATCTGAAGAGCGACCAGAGACACTCAGACAAGGACTGCCAATCTTTTTTGATCAAAGTCATAACACACCCAAGGCCTAGCACAGGGGAAGGTCCTTGACAAGTGAGCTCGAGAGAAGGTGAGAGGCCGACAGAGGGAGCTGTCGAGAGAAGTCGCCAAAACCTTCCAAGGAAGGTCGGAGACAGGGTTCCAAGGACCTAGTCCCTGTGGCTGTGCCCTCGGTCCGCGTGCCCCCGGTCCGCGTGCCCCAGCCCGCCACAACCTCCGAGGAAGCACTACCCTCACTTAAGGGGTGAGCAGTCATCCTGGGCACTCGACCGCCTGCAAATTACGAGGTGTCCCCACAAGGAGCGAGGAAACTAAGACCGCACGGAACTACTCTCCCACCTCGCCCCTCGCAAAAGTCTTGAGCCTCCCAGAGTCGACTGGGAGCCGGTGAGCTGGTAACAACTCACCGCTCCGCCCCGCTGCCCCGTCAGTTCCCGGTGGCCTTACGAACCGCTCCCGGCAGCAGCCGGCTCCGAGAGCGGAAAAACAAAGGTTCCCGCAGCAGGGTCGACCGGGGAACGTATTGGCTGTGCGACGGTAGGAAGTGACGTAACCCACTCCTTCCGGTCCGCCGGATTATGAATGATTGCGGGGGCCGCTGCTTCCCGGGCGCGATCTTCGTTGTTTCTTTCCCGGCTTCGTTGGCTGCGTGTGGCCCGCGGACGAAGACTTTCTGAAACGGCATCGGGAAACCCGGCTCGGGCGGGGCGAGAATGAGCTAGCGGTCCGTGTCACCCACACGCTCACGCACCCTCCCTGCCTGGCCGCGCCTCTGCGACCAGGTAAGGAGGGCGCTCGGGCCGCCGGCTCCGCAGTCCCTGAGACGCCGTAAAGCCGCCTCTTAGCATCTGGGGAAACAGGGTTGAGGATGTGGGGAATGGCGGGAAGGGTGGAGGGGTCCGGGCCCCTTCTCAGTTTTTCCAGGACCAGTCCCCGTGGCTTCCTCTATTGATGGGGGCATGGAGCAGCTTCCAGTTGCAGCAGTCTGTGGGGTCGTTTGCCATTTGCTGCTAGGTGTGGTTTTAAGGCCTCTCGGACCGCGCTTTAACTTTTTTTTTTTCCACTTAGTTTTTTATTCCAGCCCTTCCTCACTGGAGAAAGCAGTTGTATGTGAATACTACCTAACAGTTACTCTAATGAACTTGCTTCATTTGGGGCCATTTGCTTCTGTTACACCATCAAAGCAGTGTTTCACTTTGGTTTTAAACTTCTATAGAAAGTTAGAGTTTAACTTAACATGAAAATTGCTTTGACTTCCAAAACGTTTACTGATACGAGTACTTTCTCTACCTGGTTTGGGATTAGGTGACTTGTTCCCCCACTCCCCCTCTTTATTCTTAACGTTATGATCCCCTAATGCCGTGATCCCATTCCTTGTCATAAGTTCTTGAATATCAAGAAAATGCCAGCATTTAATAATATGTCTTCTGTTAAATTATTGATGAGAAGATAGAGTACTACTTTTTTCTAAGCTTATCTAGAAACTGTTTAAAGGAGAAAGTGCAAAAGCTGGCAAAAACTAGTGGTGACAATTTAAACTTTAACCATGGTCACTTAAATATTGTGAAAATAAATTCTTTGTTATAAATACAACTGAGTGATTTGCTATCATATTTAATAAATCAAACATTAAGCTATGTGACTTTTCAGCTGCCTGGTGGGGAATATACACTACTGAAAGGATTGCCTTAAGCATACTTATTATTTGAAATTATGTTTGAGTTATACCTGAAGGCATTGTTTTAAGAGTCCTAACTTCAAAAATAAATCTGAAAAACTCAGTGAGATTTGACATTTATTTTATCAATTCTTTTATTTTTTTACACTTCTGTTACATGTTTGCCTGCTTTAAACAAAGCTCAAACTTTAACTTCTGTAGTAGAAGGCCCATCAAGGGTCTTGGGGGGTTTGTTTTTAGTTTTGTTTTAACCTGTGTTTACTTTGTAGCTTTTATATCACCTGTGATTTGAAATAAGAATAAAGACTGAGTATGCAAGTGGGTAACAGCAGCAATTTAGCAGACCTTGAAACTTAACAAATTTTTTTTTGAAACTTAACAAATTTTGAGGCCAGTCAACTAAAATATCTGTAGTATACACAGTTCCTTAGCATATGTTGTTTTTATCTTCAAGTTTTTAAAGTAGCCTACTGAATTCTGTTATGATTAGTACTTGGAAAGCAAGGATTTAAACCATTTAGTTCATAATAAGCACGGGTATTGGTTGCTGTGGGTATTCAGTAATTTTATTTCAGGCTTGCCGATGTTTCTAACATGTTAGCATTTCATGCTGTGGATCCCTATTAATTTTGAGGTCAGGCTTAGCTGCAAGCATTATGATTCTATGGCAACAGATGATTCCCTGATTCTCCAGAGAGGACACACTTCCCTTATGGCTAAGGTTACAGTACGCTTTTTTAAACTGGTTTTTTTTTTTTTCCCCACTTCTTGCCCAGATAAGCAGCTAATTTTAATCATAGGATTTTGTCCTCTAGGACTTAACGATATGTGTCCTCATATTACATAATGTAGTGAGCACTGAAATGGCTCAGTTTTTTCTTTCCTTTTTTAAACTTTACTATCTAAGGTAATAAGCTGCTATCTAACTCTGTAGAGGCAGGCTTTTCTTTGTTTATCTATATTATTGAAAGAAAGTTGTGAGATTTGCAACCAAATACTGTTATTGTTATGTATAAAACACAAGCTAAGTTCTAATATTCATAATGTTGAACATTTGATTGTAGTGGGGAATTTTAATAGGTTCAAATTTAAATTTGAATCTTTAAGAAAAATAGGAGTTTGTGATTTTTTTGTATTTGTAAACTGCTTTGAACTATTTATTCTGTACAATATAAGCAGTTAATATTCAAGTGGACTTAGGGTGTCACATTTATATTCCAACATTTTGTGACTCCCCAGCTTTCAGCCTCAGTAACAAACAGATTTTTTGAATATTTGGTTGGAGAAAATCTTTTCAATTCAACACAGATCCCTTATTTTCCCTGAGAAGTTTGGAAGTATAAAGCATAATTTAAGGCTTGAACTAAACATTCCTTGAACTAAAATTTGAGTACTCTTCAGCACTGGAGATATGTGAGGTAATAAGTGCTGTATTCCTCGCACATAGTAGCAAACTCAGTAAATATTTGTTGAATGAGTGATTGGGTTTCTCAAATAATTGACCTAATAATTCCAATAAACGTCTAGAATAACAGCTGAAAAAAAAAGTGATGTAAAGAAAAAGAAAGCAGAATAAGGGGCTAGGAAGTGATGGGAGTCCTTTTTCTCAGGACAGACTGCTCTGAGTTAATATTCAGAGACCTCAGTGAAATGAAGGAGCAAGCCATGTGAATATCTTGGAGAAGAACATTCTAGGCAGAGGGAATAGCAAGTACCAAAATTCTCAAGCGTGGGGACATTGCTGGCGTCTTCCCAGAACAGCAAGGAGAACTGGCTGGAGGGAAGTGAACAAGAGGGAAGAGGGGTAGAAGATCAGGTCAAAAAAGAAACACAGCTAGGGTCACATCAGGCCCTAGAGACCATGATAGGAAATTTGGATTTTATTTTAAATGTTCTGGGGAGCCAATGGTTGGTTGTGAACAGAGGACATGGACTGATTTATGTTTTTAAAGGATCACCCTGACTATAGTTGCAGAATGGACAGTTGTATTGAGTGGAGGAAAATAGTTAATGAGCTTTTGCAGTAGTCTTTGTAAGAGCTAGTGATGACTTAGATTAAAGTTATTCGTAGGGGTGCTAAGAAGTTAGATTTAGCATGTATTTCAAAGGTAGAAATAGGGTAAGAGAGAGAAAAAAAGAAGTTGAGTGAGACTTCAGAATTATGGGCCCAAGCATCTAAGTAAATGGTATTGCTGTTTTATCAAGAATGGGGACTACTTGAGGAAAGAGGAACAGGTTTAGAAAAATGTCCAAGTGAAGATGTCAAGTAGGATACATGTGTAGGAGTCTTAGATGATATTTAACCCTATGACACTGTAAATCACCTCGGGTAGTGCCGTTGTAAGTTGTGGCCCATAAGTCATGGAATCACTTTAGTGAGTACTAACCAACATTAAAACAATGACACAACCCTGGAGGAGAAGAAGAAGAAAGAAAAAGCAGGGTGAACTGTCAGTTATATCTCATGTGGTAGGATATTTCTTGGTGATTCTTTTGTTTCAGTATTATTCAGTGTATAATGACTTTCATTATAAGGTTTATTTCTTATTGAGTGGCATGATCAAATTTTGAAAGCCAGTAATCAAAGGGGTGAGTGTAAGTTGACAATAGGGTAAAGTACTGAGCTACAGGTCACTAAGAGGTCTGAGGAAGATCCAATAAAGGGAATTAGGAAGGAACTATCAAAAAACTTAATCCAGTGCTAAGAATTGTCAAATAACTCTGCCTTTAGCATGGAGGTTTTTATCAAGGACAGTTGCTTAGAATAACATAATTTCTGGTGGTTTTCACTCTGGTGAAATTGTTGCTGTAATAAAATTGCAATATGCTTCAATTTATGAAGTTTATAAAGTAATGCTATTTATGTTAGAAAAATACCTATTCCTTAATGTTTTCCAATAAGATCCCTTTATAGATTCAAATAATGCTTTTGGATTGAAGTACAGTTCTTATCTATGTAGTGGGAGTAAAATGTACTTTTAAAGATTATTAGGATTGAAGTAGTGCACAAAAGTTCTGTGTGCTTAGCACATAGCTGGTGGACAATAAAATGTACATAATATTATTTAGAGTTGTATTCTTTGTTCATTTAACATTTATTAAGCTCCTATCAAATCCCAGGCCCTGTGATAATTTCTTATTTAAAAAAAATCAACTGGTTAATATTTAGTTGCAGTTGTACACTTTTTATATATAATATATAACTTATTTATCTATTATGTAATATTTAGTTGCCATAGATCCAGACTTGAATTTTGAGCACAAAAGTTTTAAACTATTTTTCCAGTTTCCAGAGAAGTATGCTTATTTTCATACTTATTTATGGTATTTTTTTCTTTCTCTCTCTATATACATATGCAAGGAGTAAAGTAGTAAAATGGTTTTAGATAAGAAAACACCTATAAAACTCATTTCCCCTTTCATGTGTGAAATGTTTCATTTTATCAACACCAAGATATATTAATTGGAATGAGAATGGAAAAAAAAGATTAAATTCCTAATTAAACCTGTGACTACTTCGTCTGTTTAAAAATATCTTTAAAGATTCCCAAATAATGAAACCAAGGCTTAAGTATTTTCTTTTTACCTGTTTTTATTCCCTCTGCAACATTCCCAAGCAGGCTGGCCTTTCCAGGGAGGAGATGCACACTCCATCAGCTCTGTTCAGTATCTCACGTTTGTGGTGGTGTCTGCTGCTTTCTCAATCCATCACAGGAACAGTTGCAGTGTGGCACCTGTCAAAGCTGAGAAAGCAAATGACATACAGCACTTCTGTGCTTGGCAGGAATGTAGTCTGGACTAACAAGAGCTATGCCCCCAGCTCTGTGTGTTGGAGACCCAGGGGATGATTCTACAGCACCTACCTTTTTTAAAGCTCATGACATAAAAGTAATAAAATAAGGAATTCTCTAGGTAGAAATGGAGAAGAAGAAGAAAAAAAAAGAAGGTTTCTTTTGAGGGTATTTGCAGACTTTAAGTAAAAACTGTGTTCTACTTTCTTGAAAAATTAAAGACATAGTACAAGCCAAAACCAGATATCAAATTTGTACAGGTTTGCTAATACTTAATATTTATTTTTGAAATTACAGTAGTATTTAACGTGGAGAAATTGCCCAGGGAGAGTAATTTTTTTTTAACTCTAAGATCATTAAGTAACATTTTTAATCTTCAAGGGGAAGAAAAAAAATCTATATTTAAAGAAATAAATTATGTTAAGAATCAACAGTACTGGGACTTCCCTGTCGGGCCAGTGGTTAAGACTTCACCTTCCAATGCAGGGAGTGCCGGTTCAATCCCTGGTTGGGGAGCTAAGATTCCACATGCCTTGCGGCCAAAAAACCAAAACTTAACAGAAGCAATATTGTAACAAATCCAATAAAGACTGTAAAAATGGTCCACATCAAAAAAAAAAAATCTTTAAAAAGAATCAGCAGTGCGTTGCATTTTCTCTTAGGCATCTCATTAATTTTTAGATATCTCCAAGGGCAGATTATTGCTATTCTATTTTGTTGACATTTAGCATTTATTAAGTGCTCACCGCAAAAAAAGTTTCTAGAATGTGTAAAAGTTAATTCTCAAGGTTCTTACGTGCCTTGGGAAGTGGCAAATATACACGTACTCTAATTTTTAAAAAAATGTTTCTGCATATCCTAAATCAAAAGCTGTAAAATAGTATGATGTTGTTTTTAGTTTTTTGTTTGTGTGTCTGTTTTTTTTTAAGTGTTAGCAGGACTAGTCTCTAATTACTATTTCCTAGACTGCTGGGCAAATGAGGAAATCGATTATGTTTTGTTTCGAATCTGCTTATTGGGGAAACATTTAGGGATCTTTATAGCATCTCACTGTCAATAAAGGGAGTTAAGAGGATTGGTAAATTAATCAACAATAGATATATAGGGATAAACTCTCCAAAGAGACTATCGATTTTCTACAAAATGTTGGTTTCTTTTGCCTGTGAGCTTTAACAAATGCCCTTTAATATTTTGTTTTAAAATCAGCTCTAGGTGGAGGAAAAAATAATCCAAAAGGTAATTAAGTTAGCTCAGGGAGAAAATGGTTTCCATGGGTTAAAGTGTTGTTGCTTTTAAATTACATGAAATAAGTTACCCTTAGATAATCTTTTAAATAAGTAACAAACCATGGTGCAGATCTGTTATGTTTTAACAAAAGAAGTATAAAACACTGGTGATCACTTGCATTATCAAGAAGTTTTCCACGACAGTACTTTACTAACAATATCCCTTTGTTATAATGGATTATTAGCCCTTTAATAAAAAAGTTGAGGACGAAGATGATTAAAGAGTACTTAACTATTTTGCTTTTGAATTAAAAAAAAAATCTAAGGAATTTAGAATATAAAGGAAATTTAGTAAATTTTAGCACCCTAAAATTCAGGTGCACTAATATTTCAAATACACTTAAAAGAAAGAGTTGCATGTGTACTTTTTAAAGGCTTTTAATATAATTTTTAAATAATTTAAAATAATTTTTTCTCCAGTATACCATTTTCCTGTTACATGGTGAATGCTTTTAAAGAGTGCCATCTAGTGTCAGTTTTGGAATTTTGATTTATGTATTAGAACATGGGGAATTTTAGACCCAGGAAATGTAGAAATCAAACAAAAAGTCATAATTGACAAAAGTCTTAAGGATTGTGACTTGAAAACACCCATCAATAATTTGACCACAAGGTTGTGTACGTTTGCATCTTTAAAATAACCAACATGTCTATTCGTCCATGCATTCACTCAATATTTCTTGACTATATATATATATATATATATATACACATACACACACACATATATATACATATACACATATATACATATATATGTGTGTGTGTGTATATATATATACACACACACACACACACACACACACATATACATATAGCAGGTCCTGTTTTAGCATAGCAGTGAATAAAATAAAATTTGTACTCTCATGGAACATTCTATTGGGCTAAGACCAAAGTAGATAACGTAGTATGTTACAATAGTAATAAATGCTGTGGAGAAAAGCGTAGAAGGGGATGGAAATGTTTTTTCAGGAAAAGTGGGAGTTGGGGTTTGCAAGTTAAATACAGTAGCCAGGGAACATCTCAAAAAGTTGATATTTGAGTAGGTACTTAAAGGAGGTATGGATGTGTTCTAGGCACTAGAAATATCAAGTGCCAAGGCACTGAGGTGGGAATGTACCTAGTGATTTAGAGGAACAACAAGCCACTTTTGCTGAAGCGGTGAGCGAAGATGAGAGCTGATGAGATGGACAAAGAGACAAAGAGAATTAGATCAAGGAGATCTTTGTAGACCATTGCAGGAGCTTTGCCTTTTCTCTGAGTAGGATGGGAAGACATTAGAGCGCTTGAGCAGAGAAGTGACATGATTTTATTTCATTTTTAACAGTATCATTTTTGCTACTATGTTGAGAATAGACTAGAGGATGGAAAGCAGGGTTAGGAAGCAATTGCTATAATTAAGAAGAAAGGTGATGGTGGCTTGGATCACAGTGGAAGCAATGAAGATGGAATGAAATAATCAGATTTTAGGTATATATTGAATGTAGTGCCAAAATAAATTTTTAATGGATTAGTTATGGGGGTGTGAAAGAAAAGAGTAATTTAAAATGATTGTCCAGGTTTTTGGCCTGAAGAGCTGAAGGATGGTGTTCCATTAACTGAAATGGGGAAGATTCATGAGGAACAGGTTTTGGGCATAGGGAGAGAATAAGAAACTTGATTTTGGACATGTTAACTTTGAGATATCTCAGTTATCAACATCTAAGTTATGGAGAATTTCAAATATTTTTTTCTATTGTGATTCAGCATACAATAGCTCATCACATATCAAAATCCACTTTGGGAGAATCCATTTCTTGTGAGAGAATGAATATATCCCCCCCTCAATTATTATATTTTAGGGGCATAAAACAAGCAGTATTCATCAAGCTTCTCAGAGCTATTATCCCCAGACAACTCTAGGTATTCTTGGTTATTTCTTATGTCCCATTCTATTCATCTTTTGTTCTCACCTGTGGTGAGACCCCAAAGTATCAATACTTGACTGGGAGAGTTCTATTGCCAAGCACCTGAGGTATGCTCTTTTTAAAGGAGCTGGATATAAAATCACCCTTAAGACTAGTTAATTGGGCAGGGTAGGAATCTTTGTTTTGGAAGCCATTTATTCATTCCAAGAACCAATTCTTGTAGAATCATATCTATCACAAATCCCTGCTGATTTCTAGAAAATGTTTTTAAAATGTTCATCTTTTATTTTAGCTTCGCAATTGCTATATTCTAAGACCTATAACCGCTTCAATTTATGCTTCAGGTAACCCAATGAAAGAAGAAAATGAAAGGCATTAAGAAAAGTCTTACAGAAGAATATCTATACTTGGACTTTTCTCACCAAAAAGAAGGGTGCATCTTTCCTCTTCATACATCTATAACTTTATTTTTGTTATCATACTGTGACTGCAAAATCTTTAAAGTTTGCTTAGTCCTCACTGGAGAAAGCACAGGCATTTCACTACTTAAAAGTGTACTGTCTGAGGATGTTGAAATACAGATTATTTCAAGGCAAGAGCTTCCACCAATAGTCCAGAGTTGCTGTTTACCTGCAGTAGTAGAAAGACCAGACAATTTCTGTAGAGCAGGACTTGCTGTTGTTCTGAGACACATAATCCAGAAATCATATGAAGCAGACCCCTCAAAGAAGGAAATTTTGGAACTTCTGGGTTTTAAGAAGACTTGCTTGAAAGCCTGTGCTGAAGTAAGTATAATGTCTCTTTTCTGTTACTTAAAGCCATAAGTGAAAACACATTCACTTGAATATTTATTTGAACTTTCTGTTGGAAAATAAAATTTAATTTACTTAAAAGAAACTGCAGTAACCAATGAAAGAGTTAAAATAGCCCTTCACATATACCGATATTTCAGCGCAGTATTGGAAGATAAGAATTTAAGATTTAATTTATGAGGTTTAGAGACATTTTTTAGGGAAAGATTTCTCTTTTTTTTTTTTTCTTTACCTTTTAATTACGTTGAGGATTTTTAAAGGGGATTTTACATATGAACAGGAGCTCAAAGTAGCAGTGTTTCGGAAACCGAGCTTTTTTAGGGGGAGTGTACTTTAAAGGCTTTGGGAAGTGAGGATTTATTCGGTAAGTGGACACAGGAGAATAGCATATATTCCAGATACAGGAATGCTGAACCTCCATTGTTTAATGTTATCACTTCTGAAGCACTGTAATGTCTCTTGATAGAGCGTAAAAGCCTAGCCCAGAGATGGTTTAGCTCAAGACTTAAATTCTCTAAACCAATAGAAAGTTATTTTTCTTCAAGCTATGTTGAAAGTAAAGAATCCTTTCATTTCTTGTTTTGTTTTGCAGGTTAGTCAGTGGACCAGGCTATGCGAACTTACCATCCCTTTAGCTACTGAGAATTTTCTCAAAGAATCTTCTGACCAGCCCCCAGCTATCCCTGCTGAAATACTAGAGCTTGAGAAGAAGCTTAGTGAGCCCGTTAGGGTACATAATGATGACAAACTCCGGCGGCAGAAGCTGAAGCAGCAGAAGGCTGCTGGGGTTAGGCCTCCCCTTTCTAAGGAAGAAACGAAGAGCAAGGTCCATAGACAGGAAACATCTGAAGAGGTGGACTCTTCATCGGCGAGCCTGGAACTGAGAGTGGCATTTTCAAAGCTCACAGTACATGAGGAACCAGCTCCTGCCAACAGGGAGCCTGCTCACGTCAGAAAAGCGAAAGCTTCTGACCTTCCGCCTCTGGACCATGTGTTTGTAGAAGGCCTGTACTTCACTTTGGCAGATATTGTGCTCTTGCCCTGTATCCATCATTTTTTGGTAAGGTTTATCAGGAGTGGATACATTGCTGTATGTTTCAGTCTATAAACTGCCCAGGTTTGAGTCCCTATTTCATTTCTTAATACCATTATGCTTCTGGGCAAGTTATTAATATCTGTCTCCGTTTTCTTATATGTAAAATAGAGATGATAATAGTGCCTTCAATACATGTTAGTAATTATTATGACTTTTAGTTTTGAGTTGCTAAAAACATTAGCATTTTTTATGATTATTAATTTTAAAATGCTGTGGTGATCACCTTCTAATACTAGAGGTTCCAGTATTAAAATACTAAAGACTCTTGTCAGCTATGTTTTATAATTATGTAGTCTCTTCAAATGCTAATTTCATTATGTTAGATATTTTTAAATCAGAAATATTTTACCCTCATCTCTGTTATGTTACATAGCGGGCAGTACTATTCAGTGCTGTGGGAGATTATTTAAGGAAAGTTTCCTTTTTCGGGTACACATATATGTATATGTCTGTGTACATATATGTGTGTGTACATATATATACATATTTATATACATACATATATAAGTGTGTGTATGTATGTATTTTTTTCTGTCTGTGGAGGGAAAAAGGACAAGGTAAAAGTAGTATCAGAGTGAACATGGGAAGCTAGAGCTCTCTGCAGCTTTCCAGTTGGTTTTCCAGAACTGCATTTTTCTCACTTTGAAGCATTTCACCGTTTCCCTTACTAAGGAATCAGATATTAGATTTCATTTTGATTATATATCACCAACACTTCAGGCATCTCTACTGACAGATGAGAAGAGATTTCTAATGAAAATCTATATATTTGGGGACCAGTCTTCACTAGTAAGTTAGGTGGCATTAATCAATTGGCATTTTCTTAAAGAACATTTTTCTTTAAAATGTAAACGAAACAAGATTAGAAATCAAAATAACTTCAGAATCAAAGGATGTGAGAACAAGAGATCTAGGAATCGTTTAGATGTTGATTAGTATTGTAAACGTCATGTGTATTCATATTGTCCATGGTGCTGGGTTGGGAGAAAAACAGATTTTTTTCTTTTTCGTAGTCAAACGATTTCTAAATTCTCTTGTCCCTGACTCCCCCCAGTCGCCCACCTCTGCTGTTATTACCGACTTCAATCATTAGAGCAGTCATTTGGTGCATATTAGGAAATACTGTTGGTATTCATGGCTTCTTGGTCTCCTTGGATAACTATTTGTTCCTAATTTCATAAAAATCGAATCAAAGCGGCACTACCATTAATTCATTCATTTGAGAAATTTATTGAAAGCCTACTGTATATGTCATGCCCTGTTGTATGCACTAGGAATACAGTGATGAACAAGACAGAAATGGTCCCAGCCCTTATGGAGTTAATATTCTAATAGAAATAGAAGAATAGGGAAGATAGAAATGAACACGTAGACAAATAAATAATACATATTTAAATAATGGTAAGTGCTACAAAGAAAATCGAACAAGGTGATAGAGAAGACTTGATTATTTGCTTTCAAAGGCAACAAAACATAAAAATTGGATTCACCTGCATAAAGGTTATTTTTAGATCATTATCCAGCCATCTATCCTCAGCTAAATTGCATTTAATTTTAGCTTAATTTAAATACTGTTTACCTGATGAGGATCAATTGAGGTGGAGGTGTTCCTAATTGAGAGGACTTTTTCCCCCTTTAATCAGGTGGGACATCAGCCTGACCACTGCTGAGTAAATCTACCTAATATTGATACAACTAAGGAACTCTGTTTTCATCTCAGTTTAAAATAGCGGAAAACTTTGTTATTACATTTATTCTATGATTAAATTCTTCTGTTTTGACATTATGTAAACGAATTCTCTAAATATTTTCCTTTGTTTGTTTGTGTTTTTCCTAGATCATCACATTTTCTTTCAGTAGTTAATCTTTCTTTGCCAAAGCTTTGATGTTATTTCTGTTGTATTTATTTTCCTCCTGTAAGTCATCTTGGGTTATGAAGCAGCCATTTTAGTTCAGACGGTGGCTATGAAGCTGAGCCTTTATACTTGTATTAACACACATTGAGGTGATGGAGTAGTGGTCCAAATGATCAGAATTAAGATCAAGTTCATGATCAGGAATGAAGTTCAAGTTACTAGGTTTGGATCAGAAACATGGAGTTGAATCTAGGGCCAAGGTATTTAGCCACAGGAATAAGATCAAGAATATGAAAGAGCAGTCAATTTTGCTAATTCAAGGTTTGGTATACCAGAGGTCAAAATTAGAAGAGTTAGGGAAAATACCCAGTTTTGCTAAACAGAATAAAGCCAAATATGCAAAACAACAGCAGGGAGAGAGGCTGAGGTGTTACATCTAAACCTCTGCTCCAAGCTTCTCTTCCTCTTCATAGGATGTTAGTGTGCAAAGTTAACCACTGATAGCCCAACACTTCTTCCTGGAAGGTGCCTGATAAAATCCTCTCCTCTGGAAAGTTTCAGGAATGGATTAAAAAAGAATAAATTAAAATGCATCTTATGATTCCCCCCTCCCTTTATTTGTTAGAACCTTCTAGTACACAGAATAGGAAGCAGATGGGAGATATAACAATGAATAACCATACTAAGGCAAAATCTTGCTTCTCTCTGATGCCAGAACATTTTATAGTTATTTTTAAGTTACTGCTACTAAACAGGTACACTTTGATAGAACTATTTAAAAGATTATTCTACTCCTGGAAGACAGAGAAGTTGACATTTTATGAAATATTTTTGTAACTTGAACATTTATGACTTAATACATTTTAACTTCTAATGCTTTGAATTTAGTTTTTTAAAAATATGACGCATTTATTACTAAAGTAAAATCATTGTAGAAATTGATTTTTGAGCAAAAATACCTATGTTAATTACCTCTTTCACTGTTCCCATTGGCATAAAATTGAGAATAAAATGGGAATCTCACTACTGGCTGGCATATTGCAAAAATTATGGATTCCGTAGTTAATTTATATTTTCCATCCCCTGTCCTATTCCTTAGGTCCTTAAGAATTTTCAGTTTTAACTCACCAGTTCTAGACGATAAGAAAAGACCCTGAACTAGGATTATATTTCCATTTAGACAGGTTGTTTACTATTTTTTATACTGCTTACACTGCTCACCTAAACATTTGTTGATTATGATGTGTTTTTGAAAGGGTAGACATGACTGAGGATATGACATAAAAGAATTACAAAATATTTTGTATAATAAGTGACTGGAAAGTAATGCAGAGGAGGAGATCTTTTGGATAGGTGTAATATCTTGCTTCTCTTTTTATTCATACAAGTTTTTCTGCCTCTTGCTATAATTAAATACAAAGCCACTAGGATTTCAGTTTGTGGTCTTGATAGCAATTTTTTACCAATATTTTGAGAATAAATTATTTTCTTGTCCTTAAGTAACTCTGGTATTTATAATGTTTTGATCTTATCAGCCAGGTAACATCTTTTAAAAATCATTTCTTAGGAACAAATTTAATTTTCATTTCACACATTTAACATTAGCCTCATCCTTAAATATGTCTTCTCAGGTGTAATTAATGAATGTGGTGCGTACCTCCTGAGCTGTCTGGGTATTAGCAGAGCAGCCTGGCATATTGATTAAATGGGATGACCTGTCATGCAGAGTAAAACTCCTCAAATTTTTTAAACATGAATTATTGTTTAATCACAACTTATTTTCAAAAGGAGGGCAAGATGTCATATGCGTCTAACAAGGAAGAATAAATCACTACCAAGGGGAGTAAAGGAAAGGTGAGGAAATGAGAAATTTCTTATTTGATTAATTTATCATGGCTTAAAGCTCAATTCCCATAGCACATAATCTGTTTCCAGGCAATTAAGTATTTTGTTGAGAATTAGAAACTTTTTGGCTCCCAGAGTACCATTTAGACAGTATTTTTCAAACTTTTTTACTTTTCACAGTAAATAATGCATTTTACAAGGTGACTGAGCATACAAATACAAATATACATCTTCATATTATATATATGAATATAGATATATAAACAGAAAATAACCCACCTTACTACATGCTATGTACTCTGATATTTTCTATTTAATTTCATTTAAAACAAAAAAAATTTTTTTAATTGATTTTTAAATCTCCTAATGGGTTGTAAGCAGCAGTTTGAAAAACACTAATTTAGGGGATTATTCTTTGAGGTCAATAAATGGTTTCTTGATCATTTGTTCATTCACTCAGTATTTTTTGCAAGGCAGTGTTTTAAGCGCTTGTAGTATACAAAGAGAATTACACATAAACCCTATTCTTATAATCAATTCTTATTTAACCTTAAAGTCCAGTTAAAATAGACTATATATATGTGTGAAATTTTTCATTAATTTTCGTCCTTTCTGGCTCCTGTTTTGGCACTGATTATTGCTAGATACATTTGTCGAGATTTTCTGTGACTTGACCTTTTCATTTTATCTGTTCATAAGTCATAATCTGTTTGTAACATTATAACTGTTTCTATGGAAACAACATTCAGTGTCTCACAAAGAAGCAAGAACATTCTAATTTTTAAAGAAATTGAAGTTTGGTGGTGGTGCTGGAGAGAAAGCATCTGACCAAGAGAAAATAAACATATTAATTTACATCAGGGGTAATGGTTTCAAATGCTTCTAATTTGAATAAATAAAAGGCTTACTTTAAATGCTGCATCATAATAAACAGAAACAAACTACTGATAAATGCAACTACATGGATGAATCTCAAAATCATATTGCTAAGTGAAAAAAGACACATTTTGTGATTCCATTTAAATATATGAAATTTTAGAAAAGGCAGAGTTATACACATGAAAAGCAGATCATTGATTGCCTACAACTGACTGTGGAGCAGAGACTGATGGCAAATGGTCACAAGGGAACTTTTTGGTGTGACGTTGAGCGTAATGGATTATGGTTGTGCAACTATAAATTTACTAAAACTCATTCTTTAAATGTGTGAGTTTTATGGTATGTAAAGTTACCTCAATCAGCTCTTATAACAAACAAAAATTATATAATAATGTGTTTTGTTCTTTGTAATTGCCTAGGTAATTATCTGCAAGAAACTTTCTGAAAAGCTGGTAGAATTTCCACTGCTGGCTGCCTGGTACCAGAGAATTCAGGAAGTGCCAAGAGTAAAAACAACAGCTTCTCAGTGTGGGATCCAATTTCTCAATTTACCAGAATTACAGACCACCTCGAATGAACAGCAACCAAGCTTAGATGAGGTCCCATGTGTAGAGGAGCAAAATGATCCTTCATTTATAGGAGGACCAAGACCCACCATGACTAAGTTAATGGTAATTAAATTGTTTTTATTAAAATTTTGTTTGAAAGATTCCATGTAATAAAGTTGCTGAGCATTTTACCCCAACTTGTATAACATTTTTGTTTTAACATTTTATAAATTTTATTTATATCTCTCTTGACCAATTAATATTTGTGCTAGTCTTTGGATTTAAGTGAAATACAGTAAATTGAAGATTTTTAAAATTATGTGTTTTCGGAGCCAAACAAGTCAGAATATATATTTTTAAGAGTATTTTTCTCAGAATTTTTTGTTTTTATATTCGAGACACCAAAGTCATATCACACCTGGTCAAGTTTATTGTTTTAACCTGACGTTTTTCTGTTGCAAGGAACTGGTTTCTCAGTTTCTTAATTTTGAGGTGATGATTTGAATTAAAGAAATATGAAGATGATTATCTCAATATATTTTCCAAGGTTTTGTCTAAATTTAAGATTTTTGAATTCTTTGAATTCTGTTTTTACTTTATTCTTTGATTTTATGACTTTTTATTTAATAAGAGTACATGATTTATTTTTCTCTCTGCAGCATAATTTGTTTCTAATAGTACTAAGTGTAAAAGTTTTCACCAATAGGCTTTCTTTTCTCTATCATTCAAAACAATCTGCGAAAATGTTTTGCTTTTAACTTAGACTGTTTGAAGATTTGTTCGAATAGAAAATTCATGAAGTAATTTGAGCTAGTCATCTGAGTTGTATTGGAAAGAAAATCATTATATTTTTTAACTTGGGTTAGGAAGTATATGAGTTCTATAGTTAACAGAAAGTCTGCTGATTTAGAAAAGCAGATTTTAGTAGTGACACCAACCCCTTATCTCTTCAGCTAAGCTTTGTTAGCCTAGTGGTGAAACAATGAAACAGATGGTACAGTTGATTATAGAAGATATCAAAGCAGGTCCAAAGTTTGATGTGTCTTGATCAGATGGTTATATTGCTCAGCGATCTCTCGTTTACCTCCTGAGTGTTTTAAAAAAAATTGTCAGGAGAGTACTCTTGTATTAAAGTACTAATTTTAAAAATTTCAACAAACCAAAAATCTGTACTTTATTTTAATTCATACGTATGCAGTCTTGAAAAAGAGATTGGTAATTCAAACTTTTCTACCTGTGCTTTTCCAGCAATAAAATGACATCAGGAAAGAGATTTGCATTTGATACATTTTAAAATATTTATAAAAAAGAGACAGGTGACTAGAATTTAAATTCAGAAAAAAGTTAATAAACAATTGTACAGTAGAAACTAACACAACATTGTAAAACAACTATACCCCAATTTAAAAAATAAATAAAATACATATGGACAATAAAAAATTATAAAAATAAGCGCTTTTGTAATAATATAAAAAATATAAAGGAATCCTGAATTTTTAATTTACAGGGGATGTGTTAGTTCAGGTCCTCCAGAAGCAAATTCCAAGATGGGGTTAGATGGGCAAGAGGTACACTGAGGGAAACATCTGTGAGGGAAAGTGGGGAGGGAGCCAGAGGAAGCTGCGGGAGCCTTCAGAACGTGGTGCAGTTTTGATCCCTGTGCTTGAATATGGGAAAGGAAGGAAGGTTGGGTCAGAAGAGTCAGACTTCAGTGCAGTTCTAAGAAAGTTTTGTCAAGCTAGTGGGGAATCCTTGAGCCTGAGTCATCTGTCAGAGAGTTCCATATTTCTCAAAAATGGTCTGCCACTCAGTCTCTGAGCCCGAGACTCTCAGTCATTGGCTTGGGAACAGTCCATGGGAAGGCTATACTAGAGACCAGGTGACTTGGGTTCTAGTCCCAGCTTTGTAGTCAAGCTAACATTATTACCTTCAGTAAGTCACTTAACCATAGGGTCTCAATTTCTCTTTTTATAAATTAGGAGAGTGTACTCCTCTGTACTCGTACAGAGGAGACTCTGTACAAGTCATTTCTGATTTTAAATTTTATGATTATATAAAAGTTGACTAGGACATCACATCTGCAATTTTATAAGAACGGAATGTTCACATCTAAAATGTTATCATTTCAATTTTCATGTAATTCTAACTTGATAGTGTATATTGGATACAATACATTTTCTTTTTTTTTTCTTTTTCACTTTTCCAACCTTATTAAAAAAGTTCACCATAGTAACATTTTCCTTTTTAATAGGGCATTGTTTTTGCTACTTACGAGTTTCTCTATTGTCACATATTTGAAAGACAATATTATATCAAATTAACATATTCTATGAATGTATTAAATTTTTTTTATACTGTAACGTTTCATTTCTGTATAGTCACGGTTTTTTTGTTGTTGTTTTTTTGTGTTTTTTCTTTTTTTCTTTTTCTTTTTTGCCAATTGCAATGAGGACACATGAAATTGGCCCTAAGCAGATGTGTAAAGTAGGAAAGTTTTTCTTAGGAACGCTCACATCTCGCCTGTTTTTCCTTCTGTTTTCTTACGCACAATCTTGCCTCCAAAATCTCCCTTATTCTATAGAGGTTTTAAATTTATTTATCCAGTCAAAAAATGTATATGTGTCTACTAAACACCAGACATTGTTCTGAATGTTGGATGTATGAAGAACAAATTGGACTGCCTTCATGGAGCTTACGTTCTGGTGGGGGAGGTAAATAAAGAAAAAACACAAATAAATGTATAGCACATTAGGTATTGATAAATTCTATAAAAAAAATAATGTGGGATGGGGGGGTGCAGATGATTGAGATCAGGATCATTTTTTAGATAAGGTGGTCAGGAAGGCTTATCTGACTAGGTGAAGACATTGAGCAAATGACCTGAATGAACATTTGAAGATTTGGATGAAGTGTTGTAAGAGGATCCAGCTAGTAAGAAGACCCTGAGCAAATCTACAGAGACAGAAAGTGGATTAGTAGCTGCCTAGAGCAGGGAGCTTTGGGGAGAGAATGGAGAGTGTCTGCTAATGGGTATGGGACATCTTTTTTGATGATCAAATTAGATAGATAGTGGTGATACACAACTGTGAATATTTTAAAAACCATTGTATGCTGTAAAGGGACAGATTTTTATGGCATAAAAATTATATCTCAATATAGTTGTATTTTATGGAAGACTCTAAGTTAGGAATAAGTGTGATGAAATGAGGAATAGCAGGAAGTTCAATATGGCTAGACTAAGGGAGATAGGAGAGAGGTAGATGATGTCAGAGAGATGTGTTTATCTTTCTGGGGGAGGTAAGTACTCTAGACCTCTATACTTGTAGCTATAGCTCTACCCCAACAAAAGAACTTTGTACTATTTCCTTTGGCACTGAAATTCAGCTAGTTTTCATAATGGAAAGTAATCTCACGAACTAACCGATACAAAGGGGTTAATGATAGATTCTCAGGGATTTTTCTTTTGAATAGGATATTCCTGCAGATAAAAAAAAAATTTAGAACCATAGATATCTATCCTGTAGGCTGTGGACACAGAATGTGATTGAAAAGGTTCTGGGAATCCATGTGTATGCCATGCCACTGTCTGTAGATCAAATAAATAAACGTATAACTTTTAACATGAGGAAGGAACCTGAGAATTGTTTTATATATGGAAGAGGGATGATCATTTTTTAAAATGGTGGGGAAAAAAATGTTGGGAACCATTTGGTTAAAACAAAGGGATCCTTTTCTAGAGACTTTGTAGATACTTGTAAAAGACTAGTATGGATGATATTTTGGGATGAGTGTTAAAGTAGGGACTTTTTGATTCTGTTAATATAGCTCCTAGGCTGTGGCAATTTTTGTATAATCCAAGACAGAACTTGATGGACATATGCAGAGTCAGTTTTGATTATGTGGATTGTTTTTGACAAAACTTTTATTCTCAGGTGACTTTTCTTTTTGACATGCAATATTTCTAAGTAGCTTATTACTTCTGTGTCACTTCAGGTAATAATTTAAATAGGAAATTTAATAATAATTTAATAGGAAAGTAACCATGCTGTTAAGAAACTCAACATATGTTTCTTATGTAACTAAATATTTTGAGGAATACTTGATGATTATTAAAATCTGTGTCCCTCCTTGCCAGTATAGGAAATAGAAATTTGGTCTTCTAGAACATAACAGGATTTTATTAATTTATTAATTTGGAAAGGGCCTATCTCCTTTTCTAGGAAAAAGGCATTGAAGTGATGTTTTCTCCCCACCCTTGCCCTACTTGGACCCTTGATTGGGATGCTCTTCCTGCAGCAGTGAGCCCAAAGGAAGGTAAGGTTGTTTTTTTTTAATCTTTTTTTTTTTAAATAAATTTATTTATTTTATTTTTGGCTGCGTTGGGTCTTTGTTGCTGCATGCCGGCTTTCTCTAGTTGCGGTGACCGGGGGCTCCTCTTCGTTGTGATGCACAGGCTTCTCATTGCGGTGGCTTCCCTTATTGTGGAGCACGGGCTCTAGGCGCACAGGCTTCAGTAGGTGTGACTCACAGGCTCTAGAGCGCAGGCTCAGTAGTTGTGGTGCACGGGCTTAGTTGTTCCACCGCATGTGGGATCTTCCCGGACCAGGGCTCAAACCCGTGTCCCCTGCATTGGCAGACAGATTCCTAACCACTGCGCCACCCGGGAAGCCCCTTTTTTTTAATCTTTAAATATTACTCATAATCTGGATACCCTCTTCAGATCCATCTTCTAGTTCTCTCTTTGTCTATATCTAATATACTGATCATACTATCCACTGAGTTTTCATTTTATTTTTATTACAAAATTTTACAGATACACATTGCTCTGATTTAATATTTCTCATATTTTCCTACACTGCTTCATCTGTTCCTTTTTTTGTCTTTGCTGAAGTATTTTGAAGCCTATCCCAGATAACACGTCATACTATAGTACACACATCTAAAAAATATTGACATCTTAAATAATCACATCATTATCACGCTTTATAAGAATCAGCAAAAATTCCTTCATCATCTGATAACCAGTTCATAATCATTTCCAATTGTTTAAAATATTGTTTGAAAAAATATTTTGATAATTAGATTTTTAGTTAAATAATATTTTTATTGCTAAAAACTATATTTGGTTTGTTTTGATAATAAACTTTTCCTTGTTCATGTTTCAGTTTCCTCTTTTTATAATTGTTTAACCATAGTGATTTTATATTGTGTATTTTAACATAGTGATTTTATATTCTGTATTTATTATTTCTAATAGCTGATGTTCATAGAGGTCTAATTCTGCTGTTTGTTGTTTCTGTTGACTTCACTGCCAGTGTCTCATATCCCTATTAGTTCTGTAATTTTAGATTATAAATTGATTTTTTTGGTTATTTAAATCTTGGAATCTTGTGGGGCCTGGGATAGGAATGAATTCCCATGGAAAGGATTTATATTTGTCTATGCCAGACATCTTAAAGTATTTAACTTAAGGCACTAGATCTTAACATATTATTTTTTCAGGTTGAGATTCCTTCAGCCTTTTCTGTCTGGAACTGAGGTTTAAACAGAAAAGTTAACTTTTTTCACCTTCCTTTGCTGTTGGGTAGAACTCTTTTTTTTTTAATGCATTTTTTCATAATGAATATAGCTTTTCAAGTTTTCTGCTTTCATGTAGTGATATTAGTTTCAACTCTCCATCATGCTAGGGATCAAGGACTAGCCTATCTTCTTTGTCTTGCTGTTAAAGCCTAGATCTCTGTTGTCAGCAAATACCCTCCAGGGAGCTATAGTGTCAGTTCAAGATTATTACACTACTTTTTAGTTCCTTTCCCCCTTTTTAAGGCCCTATGGATTTTCCTTACTCTCAGAAGTCCAGTTAGACATGTAAAGGATGATTGTTGAATTTTAAATGCCATTTTAGGTATTTTTAGGTGAAGAATTTTTTTTAGCTCAATGTTCTATTTCTTTAACTGTTCATGTATTCTTTAGTTTTATACTAATCCAAATATGTTTTGATTTTTCAAATGCTCTTTGAAATCATTTGTCTTCCTTTTTCATATTCTTCTCTTCTATGATGCTTCCTGATATTGCCTGTATCTTACTAATCAATTCTGTTCTGTCAATTGAGGAAATACTTTAGTATGGTTCCAAAATGGAAGAAGATTATGTTGGATAGTTAAGAACTCTGTTGCGAAGATATTTGTATAAAAATGATATCTATTTTTTGTCTTTTATTAAATATATGAAAAATAGTCACTAATGAATTTGTTAATGTTTTACTTTAAAATATTTTGACACTTTACAAAGCTTAAATGTTTGTTTTTATGTGCAATTAGATTTTCTATACTCTTCAGTTATAGTATAGATTCCGAACGGGTTAAACCTATAATTTACTAAATAAAAGTCATATTTTTATTAATATTTATATTAAAAATTAAAACAGCTTTTAAGTGCCACATGCTTTGCTTTGTCTATAATGTCTGCTATGAAGGCAAAATAATATTTTCACTTATTAATATGAGGACTCAATTACATCTGCTAACAACTCAAAGTTGACAGTAAGCATTCGTGTCTAGTCATTTTACTGGTTAGAAGTGCATATCTAATGGAGCTCATGGAATATATTACTCATTATATCCCTTTAATTGGATCACCTTGTTTTCATAAATATTATGACAAAGATGGAGCTATAACAGCAAAGCTACATGGTGTACTCACATTTCATTTACTGTTTCCTAAACGTTTATAGTCTTGTTAAACTAAGGTAGAATTGTGGCATTTTAGATGTTCTGTTTTCAGTTCTGGCAGTTTCAATATTGCATAGTCATAGGATCTTTGTGAAATGAAATTATTCACATAGAGGTGCAGAGGTCACTATGAATGTGTTCTCATGATTTGTGCTCTGGTACTGTCTTTTAGGAGAAATTGAATTGTAATAAGGTATTATTGGTACTTGGTTCATTTAGATGTTTCACAGACTGCTTATACTGACTGTATTGAGTTACATCAAGATTGTGGTGCATATTATAAGAATCAGCTTCTTTACCATCAAAGACTGTATTATATTAATTCTCATGATGGAGTCTAATATATTTCATAAGCCTGTCTAGTCTCTTATCCTCTGCTCTCACCCATTTCTCTCCCTACATCTTACATAACATCCCCTGAACTTTTTGCTGTTCCTTATACAATCTATATTTACTGTCTCCCTGCCTTCACCATTATTTTTCCTCCAGCCTTACATAGTCTTCTTTCTTCTTCCCATTCCACTGAAATTATTATCGTCTTTTAAGGATTAACTCAAATGCTGCTTCCTTCATTAAGCCTTCTTCATGGATTATGGAGTCAGCCTGCCTGAGTTTGAAACTTGGGCTACTAGCTAGCTAGGTAACCTATGGCCAGATTCTCTACTGAGAATGTCTGAATTCTCTGTTTTCTCAACTGACAATTCTCTGTACCTCAATGGCCTCATCTGTAAAATGGGGATAATAATACTACCTACCTAATGAGATTGTTAGTACATTCAATGAACTAATATATAAAACAGTACAGTGCCTAACTATAAATAGTAAATGTTAAATAATACTAATATAGTAGTCAGAGTAGTCAGTAGTAGTCAGTAGTCAATCATTTTCTCTCAACATTCCTTTAGTACTTTCTTATACTTCATTTTGATACTTATAGAATACTTCTGTTATACTAGTTTACATGCATGTTTTCCTTCTCCAGTAAACTGTGAGCTCTTTAAATATAGGACTCCTGTGGATAGGTCCTCAATAATTTTTTATTAAATTGAATTGGATTGAGACTATAGATCCTTTTTTTAACTTCCCAAATTTCTAATTAAACCATGCAATGTTTTTGTCTCATATAGATTTAAAAGGCTAAAATAATTGGGATTATTTAGTTTTAAGAAAACAGAACTGAATATTTAATTTACATTATCATTCTTATGGTTGTCATTGTTAATATTATTATTATTACATATCTTTAAATGGACTTTTTAGGAGTAAGTTGCAGACATCATGACTCTTCACTTCTAAATACTTAACTGTCTCCTTTAAGAACATTTTCTTATATAGCCATAGTACAATGATCAAAATAGGATATTTAATTCAGTACATACTGTTGTCTACTATTCAGTTCAGTAGATTGTAGTACATTTAGTTGTCATGTCTCTTTAATTTCCTTTAATGTGAAACAGTTTCTCAGCCTTTCTTTGTCTTTCATACCATGGACTTTTTTGAAGAGTTCAGGCCAGTTTTTTGTAGAATATTTCTCAATATGGATTTGTCTGATGTTTTCCTCATGATTAGATTAAAGTTACACATTTTGGGCAGGAACAACACAGAAATGATGTTGTGTCCTTCTCGGTGCCTCCTTATCAGGAGGCATATTATGTCTGTTTGGGCCCAGTGATGTTAACTTTAATCATTTGTTTAAGGTGGGGTCTGCCAGGTGTCTCTACTCTAATGTTACTATTTTGCTCTACTGAGTTATTAAGTAGTTCATGGGGAGATATTCCAGACTACATAATAACTTGTTTCTTTTCAAACTTTCACTCACCGATTTATATTCGTTTGATGCTTTCTTGCCTGTGATAGTTGCAAAATAGTGATTTTTCAACTCCATCATATTCTATATTTATTAATTGCCACTCTACTGTAAGAAAGCCTTCTTTCTCTTTTTTGTCTTTCTTCCCTTTCTTTCCTTCTTTCTTTCTCCCTTTCTTCCTTTCTTTCTTTCTTCCTTTCTTTCTTTCTTTCTTTCTTTTCTTTCTTTTCTTTCCTTCTTTTGACTCATGAATTTTTGTTTTATTAAATAAGTTATAATATATCACTGTCATTATTTATTTCAGTGCTCAAGTTGTCCCAGGTTGTAGGTGCCTTCAAGCTGGCTCCTGATCCTTTGGAAATGCCCCAATCATTCTATGATCATGTCCTTAATTTCTGGCATAACAAAATAATTACAGGCTCATTTTGTCATTTCCCTGCCCCAGCCATAGAATCAACTGTTTCTCCAAGGAGCCCTTGTTTCTTTTAGTAGAGAATAGTATTTAGAAACTACGATTTGGGCACTAGGTATGCTCGTTGCTAACAGTATTGCTTCTAGGTTCTTTCGGTAGAGATATGTACATATAGACAGATACATTAGGAAATAGCTGTATGTATACATACATCTACCTACACATACATAATCATACACATCAATACCTACTATATCTATATATCTATGTCTATTATCTACATATATTGAAAATCATGAGTTTATGCAGATACCTCTAATTCCAATCCAATACCACAAGATTCTTCCTAGTTTTTCTGAATTCAGTATCTGTATCTACATTTTCCAACAGTAAAAATTAAAGCACCAAACATCACCTATGTATTTGCTCATTTGTTCAGTCCTAGAATATATGGACAGTAATTTGAGTTGCTTTACCCATATCTCTGTGAAAAATACACCTACTAAGTTGAGTTCCAATTTGTTTGCAGTTATTTTCATCTTTGAATTGAGGGTATATGGTCACAGTTCTCACGCAGGTAACTGTGATCAGATGGTTCTACGGCAGATGAACTATGAAAAGTGAAAAATGAAATGTTTAAGTTAGTATTAGTCATGTCCCCTGATAGAAAATCTTCAACCAACATTTCCCTGCACTGAGAAGATCCAGGCAATTGCATGTTCTCTACTACCTGTTGTCCTCACATACCTGTGATTTCTTACTCTAATGAACTAGGATAAATACTGTGAACCTGAAGACTCATTTTGTTAAGTCCAGAGACACCTTTTGTTCTTGACCTTTGAATTTTTGCCCTCTGAGTATGAAAGAAAGAATGGATATAGTCTTTTGCCTTAAGACCTAGAATAGAGCTGCTCTAAGTCACACTCCATCGATATTTCCCTACGGCCTTTCTGTTCTCCAGTAGTTTTTACATGGCTGGTTCCTGTATTAGGAGTGGCTCCTAGTCCCTAATAACCACATCAATCACATAGAAGGGAGGAGAGTCAGAAGCATAACCTTATAGAAGAGAAAGGCAATAAGAAGACAGTTGCTTAGGTGTTGTACCAGTTATAATCTCTTCTTTTTTTTTTAACATCTTTATTGGAGTATAATTGCCTTACAATGTGTTAGTTTCTGCTGTATCACAAAGTGAATCAGTTATACATATACGTATGTCCCCATATCCCCTCCCTCTTGCGTCTCCCTCCCACCCTCCCTATCCCACCCCTTCTAGGTGGTCACAAAGCACCGAGCTGAACCCCTGTGCTATGCAGCTGCTTCCCACTACCTATCTGTTTTACATTTGGTAGTGTATATATGTCCATGTAACTCTCTCACTTCATCCCAGCTTACCCTTCCCCCTCCCCATGTCCTCAAGTCCATTCTCTACGTGTGCATCTTTATTCCTGTCCTGCTCCTAGATTCATCAGAACCACTTTTTTTTTTTTTTTTTTTTTTTTTAGATTCCATATATGTGTTAGCATACGGTATTTGTTTTTCTCTTTCTGACTTCACTCTCTATAACAGACTCTAGGTCCATCCACCTCACTACAAATAATTCAATTTCGTTTCTTTTTATGGCTGAGTAATATTCCATTGTATATATGTGCCACATCTTCTTTATCCATTCATCTGTCGCTGGACACTTAGGTTGCTTCCATGTCCTGGCTATTGTAAATAGTGCTGCAATGAACATTGTGACACATGTCTCTTTTTGAATTATGGTTTTCTCAGGGTGTATGCCCAGCAGTGGGATTGCTGGGTTATATGGTAGTTCTATTTTTAGTTTTTTAAGGAACCTCCATACTGTTCTCCATAGTGGCTGTATCAATTTACATTCCCACCAACAGTACAGGAGGGTTCCCTTTTCTTCACACCCTCTCCAGCATTTATTGTTTGTAGATTTTTTGATGATGGCCATTCTGACCGGTGTGAGGTGATACCTCACTGTAGTTTTGGTTTGCATTTCTCTAATGATTAGTGATGTTGAGCATCCTTTCATGTGTTTGTTGTCAATCTGTATATCTTCTTTGGAGAAATGTCTATTTAGGTCTTCTGCCCATTTTTGGATTGGGTTGTTTGTTTTTTTCATATTGAGCTGCATGAGCTGCTTGTAAATTTTGGAGATTAATCCTTTGTCAGTTCCTTTATTTGCAAATATTTTCTCGCATTCTGAGGGTTGTCCTTTCATCTTATTTATGGTTTCCTTTGCTGTACAAAAGCTTTTAAGTTTCATTAGGTCCTATTTGTTTATTTTTGTTTTTATTTCCATTTCCCTAGGAGGTGGGTCAAAAAAGATCTTGCTGTGATTTATGTCATAGAGTGTTCTGCCTATGTTTTCCTCTAAGAGTTTGATGGTGTCTGGCCTTACATTTAGGTCTTTAATCCATTTTGAGTTTATTTTTGTGTATGGTGTTAGGAAGTGTTCTAATTTCATTCTTTTACATGTAGCTGTCCAGTTTTCCCAGCACGACTTATTGAAGAGGCTGTCTTTTCTACAATGTATATTCTTGCCTCCTTTATCACAGATAAGGTGACCATATGTGTATGGGTTTATCTCTGGGCTTTCTATTCTGTTCCATTGATCTATATTTCTGTTTTTGTTCCAGTACTATACTGTCTTGATTACTGTAGCTTTGTAGTATAGTCTGAAGTCAGGGAACCTGATTCCTCCACCACCATTTTTCTTTCTCAGGATTGTTTTACCTTTAGCATTTGTTGTAAAGCTGGTTTGGTGGTGCTGAATTCTCTTAACTTTTGCTTGTCTGTAAAGGTTTTAATTTCTTTGTTAAATCTGAATGAGATCCTTGCTGGGTAGAGTAATCTTGGTTGTAGGTTTTTCCCTTTCATCACTTTAAATATGTCTTGCCGCTTCCTTCTGGCTTGCAGAGTTTCTGCTGAAAGATCAGCTGCTAACCTTATGGGGATTCCCTTTTATCTTATTTGTTGCTTTTCCCTTGCTGCTTTTAATAGTTTTTCTTTGTATTTAATTTTTGAAAGTTTGATTAATATGTGTCTTGGCATGTTTCTCTTTGGATTTATCCTGTATGGGACTCTCTGTGCTTCCTGGACCTGATTGACTATTTCATTTCCCATGTTAGGGAAGTTTTCAACTATAATCTCTTCAAATATTTTCTCAGTCCCTTTCTTTTTCTCTTCTTCTTCTGGGACCTCTATAATTCGATTGTTGGTGTGTTTAATGTTGTCCCAGAGGTCTCTGAGACTGTCCTCAGTTCTTTTCCTTCTTTTTTCTGTATTCTGCTCTGCGGTAGTTATTTCCACTGTTTTATCTTCCAGGTCACTTATCTGTGCTTCTGCCTCAGTTATTCTGCTATCGATCCCATCTAGAGTACTTTTAATTTCATTTATTGTGTTGTTCGTCGTTGCTTGTTTCATCTTTTTTTCTTCTAGGTCCTTGTTAAATGTTTCTTGCATTTTGTCCATTCTATTTCCAAGATTTTGGATCATCTTTACTATCATTATTCTGAATTCTTTTTCAGGTAGACTGCCTATTTCCTCTTCGTTTGTTTGGTCTGGTGGGTTTTTACCTTGCTCCTTCATCAGCTGCGTATTTCTCTGTCTTCTCATTTTGTTTAATTTACTGTTTGGAGTCTCCTTTTCGCAGGCTGCACATTCGTAGTTCCCGTTGTTTTTGGTGTCTGCCCCCAGGGCGTAAAGTTGGTTCAGTGGGTTGTGTAGGCTTCCTGGTGGAGGGGACTGGTGCCTGTGTTTTGGTGGGTGGGGCTGGATCTTGTCTTTCTGGTGGGCAGGACCACATCCCGTGGTGTGTTTTGGGGTGTCTGTGACCTTAGTATGATTTTAGGCAGCCGCTCTGCTAATGGGTGGGGTTGTGTTCCTGTCTTGCTAGTTGTTTGGCATGGGGCGTCCAGCACTGGAGCTTGGTGGCCATTGGCTGGGGCTGGGTCTTAGCATTGAGACGGAGATCTCTGGGAGAGCTCTTGCTGATTGATATTAAGTGGTGCCAGGAGGTCTCTGGTGGTCCAGTGTCCTGAACTCAGCTCTCCCACCTTGGAGCCTCAGGCCTGAAACCAGGCTGGAGCACCGAGGCCCTGTCAGCCACATGGCTCTGGATCACTATGATGATAGAGGTGCTCAGCACCCTGTACCTTGGGAGGATGCTCCGCCCCCTCAATCTCTTTTATTCTTATATTCAGAGTTGCACTGTCTTCGAAATATGGCCCACTTAGGTATACATAAGGCCTTGGTTTTGCTTTTGAGGTACATGAGAGCACTAACTCCTAGGGATACTGATATAAGGGTGGTATCTAAAAACTTTAAACATAACCACTCATTCACCCTTACCCCCTGCCCCCCAGTTTAGAGTATATACTTATCAGCTGAGATAAAAGAAAAATTTAATGGCAGAGTTTTACAAGAAGGAGGTAGTAAGATCTCACCTTTCAAGAGGGTTTTAAACCTAGTAGATTTCATTTGCTTGGGACAGGTATGTATGAATTCTTAGAACAAGAATTACAACCTGCTATATTTTAGTTCCTGTTATGTAAGTCACTGATTGAATTTATGGTTCTAAGGGAATGTATCATTTTTCAATCCTAGCGGCAGATTATTCAATTAGTAGTGAGATGTTCCTTTTTATCAACCTTTATATATAGCACTTATAGATGACTGAGGTTTTTAAATTTAAAAGCGTATCCTGATGAGGATCATTTATGTAAATACTCATTATTTCCCTCCATTTGTTTTCCATAGAGTATTTGGGGTCTAAAAGAATGATTGATCCTTGACGTTAGGAAAAAATATAAAATAAGACAGTGATACATGATATAACTAGTAAAGGTTGGCCTCAGTGCAAAGTCTCTGCCCTCCCCTGACCTCTTTGTTATGTGCTTCTATAAACCAACAGGGTCACCCTTTCTTTTTCCAGCAGAAGTGATGGAAGGGAAGGGTGTGGTCAAGGACTTTGGAGAGAGTTGTATCCAATGTGGAGAATGGAAGGACTAAACAGAGCCTTTTCCTCTATCAGTGATTCTTAACAACGTTCTTACCAATGCTAAAGGATATGGTAAATAGCATTATTTATTGCTGTTTGTGCCAGAAGACCAGGGATGCTAAAAGTTCACCATAATGAAGAATTGTCTCATCTGTAATATAAGCATTGCCCTCCTTTGGGGAAAACATAAAAGTTTGTTTTAGAGTCTCTAGTCAGGGTATAAGAATGCTACATTGTCCTAAACCATTGCTTCTCAAACTAGGACATCCATTGGAATCATTTGGATGGCTTGTTAAAACAGATCGATGGGCCCTACCCCAGAGTCTGAGAACAGGCCCTAGAATTTTCATTTCTAAAAAGTATCAACTAATGCTGCTTCTGCTGCTTTGGGGACCACAGGGTGTGAAGTTTCACTCCAGGTAACTGGTATAGTGCATGCATGGGCTGCTTTGATTGCCACCAAAGTAAGATGAACAAGACCAAAGTTTTCTAATTTTTTTTTTTTTTTTTTTACAACCTGAAGAATTATTTTTTGGCCCTTAGCACGGAGTACATCAAATATAAGCATTTGTGCATACCTCTGGACCATCTGGTAACTATGAAAACTTCTACTTTAAGCCAAATATGCTAGCAAATATAAGTGGAAGTAGAAATATCTTGATAATGTAAATAAAAGTAACTGTCTCTTTCAAGAAATTTTTTTTCCTGAAATACTTGTCCTAGATTCTTACGATGAGACTCAAAATTAGCATATTTGTTTTCCTACTTTAAAAAAATTATTCTCCAGTGAGACAATGTAAGGATATAGTCTCCAACACTTTATTTATATTGAATAACTTTAGACTATAAGGCTGTTACATTTTGAACTTTTTGGCACTTAAAATACTAAAAGCACACCAAGAGAATGAGATCAAAGGTTTTTGGGGGGTTTTTTCTCCCCACTTTTCTGGAGAAGAAATTCTCTAACATAAATGTTTTTCATTTCTCTAAGTTATACTTAGCTGTGAAATTCAAAACCTGACCATATTTGACTCAGAACTCTACAAATTTGTAACTGTTTTCTCTCCTTTCAAGAGTGAGGTTCTCAACAAGAATTTTGGTGCTTTACCAAAAGTAATACAATCTTGTATTTAAACTGCATTTTAATCTGAAGCTAAAAGCCTCTAAAACATAGTATGTATAAATATAGACAGAATTTATGTTAAATGTTTTAAAATATAACAAAGTTGCAAAGAACAAGTTTGCTGTTTGCTTAGTGGTGCTCTTTTGATTTAGTGCCAAACACGAATACATATAGATGTAGAGACTGAGATAGAGAGAGATATCACATATGTATTATATTATTATATATTATGTATACAAATGATATAAAGCAGACCATGTGTTAAATTCATCTCCTTTTCTAGTAGAAAGTTAGAGTCAGCTAAAGTAATAGTAGAAGGAATTGAAACTGGCAGAGAGATGTGTAAATTTTTACTAGGCAAATTCTTCCAATTATTATAGCATTAGACACTCCTTATATAAAAATGGTGGTCTTTTATAAACTACTAATTAATTGTACTTGGTAATCAAGAGAGGTTATACTGATGGTAGGAATTTTTTTATGTAAGTTTGAATGAGTAACCATTAGGTGAATGTTTTAGTTAAAAAGAATTAATGTACTGTGTTGTAATCTTTATTTGAAAAGAAGGTAATATAAAGAGGTAGAGAACTAGTGGAAAGTTATCTTTATTTTTTCAGTGTTACTTTCTTCATGTGGAATTTTAAAAGGTTTAAAGTTTCTTCATGTGAAATGTTAAAAGTTTAAATAAGAAAAAGAGAACTATGTAAAATACACACTTTTGTTATGTAGTTGACCTTTGAAAAATGCAAGGGTAGGGGTGCCAATCCTTCCTGCAGTTGAAAATCCCTGTATAACTTTTAGTCAGCCCTTGGTATACAAGGGTCCTCTCATATTTGCGGTTTTGCATCCACAGATTCAAGTAACTGTGGATTCAGTTAATACTATTGTATTACTGTGAAAAAAAATCCACCTATAAGTGGGCCTGTGCAGTTCAAATCACAGGTCGACTGTAAATGTGTAATAATAATTCGTTGATTTTTGTTTATTTAAGCCTTTTTAATTTAAACCTTTAAAAAAATGATATACCTGTTAAAATTTCACATGAAGTAGCACTTTAAATAATTTAATCAAATTCTCCTCAAATTTATCTATAGGTTCAATGTAACTTTTATCAAAATCCCAACAAGATTTCTAGTAGATATAGACAAGCTTATTCTAAGTTTTATATGGAAAAAAAGAATTTAGAAAAAAAAAATGGTAGAGAGAATCATTCTATTCAATGTTAAGACTTCCTGTACAGCTATGGTAATTGGAGAGGTAGACATCATATAGATCAATAGAACAGAATAGAGAACCTTAAAAAAGGCATAAAAGCAACTCAGTTGTAAGAAGGACAGTCTCTTCAACAAATGTTGCTGGATCAATTGGACATCCATAGGCAAAGAAAATGAATATCAAAATGCATCCCTTATGTAAAAGTTAACTCAAAAAGGATCATAAATTTAAATGTAAAATTTTAAACTATAAAACTTTAGAAGAAAATGTGGAAAAATATAAAAAAACTTTGGGAACTGGGAGTAGAAACAGAATTCTTATACATGACACCAAAAGCACAATCCATAAAAAAATTTTGATAGGTTGGACTTCATCAAAATTTAAAATGTTTGCCAAAGATTCTGTTATGAGGATGATAAAACAAGCTAAAGACTAGAAGAAAATATTTGCAAACCAGAAATACATGCAAATCTGACACAGAATTTGAATCTGGAATGTACAAAGAACTCTCAAAACTCAGCTGTAAAAAACAAACAAACAAGGAATCCAATTAGAAAATGAGCAAAAGACATGAACAGACATTTTATCAAAGAGGATATATAGTTGGCACTATGCACATGAAAAAATTTCTGCTTCTTAACCATCAGGGAAATGTAAATTAAAACTACAGTGAGATATAATTACACACCTATCAGAATGGCTAAAATTAAAAAAATAACAAGAGCAAATGTTGACAAGGATGTGGAGAAACTGAATCACTCATACCTTGCTGGTAAGAATGTAAAATGGTGCAACCACTTTGGAAAATAGTTTGGTACTTTCTTACAAAACTACAGATACAATTACCACAAGACAGTTGCACTGCTGAGCATTTATCCCAGAAAAATGAAAACTTATATTCGTTCAGAAACCTGCACCTGAATGTTCATAGCAACTTTATGCATCATAACCTCAGACTGGAAATAACCCTAATGTCCTTCAATGGGTACATGATTAAACAAATTCTGGTGTGTCCTTGCTATAGATAGAATCCTACTCAGCAATAAAAAGGAATGGCTTAGTCATACTTGTAACAACTTGGATGGATCTCAAAGACATTATGATTAATGAAAAGAAGCCCATCTCGAAAAGTTACCTGTACTATATGATTGCATTTATTTAACATTCTCAAAATGATAAAACTAGGGAGGTAGAGACAGATTAATGGTTGGCAGGCAACAGGAATGGCCGTGGAGGGGTGCTACTGTCAAGAGAGTTCCATTGTGGTGATGAGGTGGTTATGTGAACCTATACATGGGATCAAATTGCATAAAACTGTACATATGCTCACAAATAAAGGCATGTGGTGAAAACTGAGCAAGGTCTGTGGTTAACAGTATTGTACTAAAAATAATTTCTCAGCTTTGGTATTGTACTGTAATTATATAAGATGTCACCATTGGGGAAGCTGGATGAAGGGTTCACAGGATTCTATGTAATATTTTTGCAACTTCCTGTGAGCCTATAATTATTTCAAAATAAAAAGTTAAAAATAGAATTTAAGTAGAAATTGGAAAAGATCAAGAAAATAAAGAATACTGAAATTATTTCTCAGCTCATCTTTTTCAAAAATATCAGAAAACTTCTAGAGACTATTTATAAATCAAATGATAGTTTGATACAAGGCAAGAACTACAAAATGAATAACAATGCAATGCTAATATACACAGTTAAACCTTGACTTTAACTTTGACAGACAGTCCATTTCACAGGTTGCTATTCTCAAGCTCCTAGAGAAATGGAGAGAGTCAAGCATAACATAATTTGAGTCTTTTTATATCAACATTGCTTCAGAATATTAATTGGTATGATCTAGGAATAGCCCTAGTATAAATCCTGGCTGATAGTTTGCACTAGGGCTCCTGGCTGCCACCAGAAAACTTCAGGGTTCCTTGAAGCTGTCATGGTGTTACATATGTTATGGTGATAGAGAGGGATGTTATGTTCATGAGGAGAAGTAGAGAAACGTCTTTCATACTGAAAGTTTAGTCGTGTCCAATTTCAATTATACATTTGTATTTCAAAGTACTGAAACGTAGGACTGAGTGTTTTGTTTTGGCTGTCAAAATGGTTGAGTGATTAAGTTTATTTTGAACTTTAAATCAGCTCAGGTGTGGAAATGACCCAGGTGTATAATATACTACTAACTAAATTGTCTGGAGCCACTTTGCTGTAAACAAGGCCTGAAAAAGAGTAGCAAGATTAAATTCAAGTTTTATTACTTCCATGTCTGCAACAAAAATAAGTGCAGGGCCAGTATCAACCAGAGAGGCAGAAATTCTTTAACTAGGGGAGCATTGGTAAAATGGGCTCACAGCTTTGGTACCTTATATCCACATAGCATTGGGCTCACTGGGTTTCTTATCTTTTTTTTTTTCCTTTTCTGTTTTTAAGCCATGAAACTGCGTTGTCTTTGTAGGAAAATACAATGCTTTTTTTTTTTTTTAAGTGTACTTAATCATGGCATGTGATTAAAGAAAAAGTTAAAAGTCTTTTTTTCTCCTGGAGTTAGATTTGTTGTAATTCCTCCCAGTATTATGTTATGCTTTGTTCTATCCTTCAGGATTAGACTTCAAGAACTCTATTTATAGACCATGTTTTTAAGTACTTTGCAAGCAGAGCCCATGATGACTGGTTACCAAGAAAGGTTTTAATGGCCAGTTTATCTAAGGTGGATTACATGGAATCTTCTAAGAGTGTTGCTTTTTAAAACAAAATAAATAAAAGTGTTTGATGTGAGGAAGTATCTATGTGAGTAAGCAATTATCTGAATTTAATTTAATTAGTTCATATGTAGAGTATGAAATTATTTGGAAACTTTTTGTCTGTACAAATGAACAAATTGAGAATTTATTGAACAATCAAGGAGATTTGGGTCTATTCCTAACTTCACTAAGTCATTTATTATAGCACTAGGCAAGTTTGAAAGTTACCATGGTTTGTTTTAGGAATATTATTAATTCACTGATAAGAAACCTCAAATTATCCATTCAGGTGAATATTGTTTATTAGTATGTTTCAGAGATCAAATGGCTTCAACAGATTGAAATAGGTTTATGTGAGTAATGAAGTACTTATTTCTGAAAACCAGTACTAGGCAAAGGTTCAGATCTCTTTAGTTTGTGTTGAAATGTAGTTGGGATGGGACCATTTTAATTCAACAAGACTTACCTGGTCGGTAGGTCTGGAGCACCCTTCTAGTCCTGCTATGTTTTTAGCAGCACCAAGTTCTCTTAGGGCTGGAGATGTGTACCCATTTTAAGATAAGACTTTTCCTAAGAATTTCATTCCATTTTTTTCTTTCAGAATTTTTCTGATGGGTACTGTAACAACAGGGTTTGCTGTTTTATTTACTTATTTATTAAAAAAATTAATTTTTTTAACATCTTTTTTGGAGTATAATTGATTTACAATCGTGTGTTAGTTTCTGCTTTATAACAAAGTGAATCAGCTATACATATACATATATGATCACATAACAAATATTTTATAATACTAGGGTAAACTCAATTTCTAGGACAATTCCTTATCTTAAAACAAATAATTTATTTTTTTGAATTTTTTAAAAATACTTAAATATAAGTGAGATCATACAGTATTTGCCTTTGACTTATTTCATTTAGTTTAGTGTCCTCTAAAACAAATTATTTTACATGACAGTTTTACTCTATGTCTACTGCAATGAGAAAACAGAAGTATTAATATTTTTGTGGCAGTGTGCACGTCTAACAAACTAGACATGCATGAAAAACTACAGGGTTTTTTTCAGGGGAGAGATTAGATAGGGCTAAGTCCTCCCCTTTTTTTTTTTTTTTCCCCCTAAAACAACTTTATTAACTAAATACTTTCATGCCAGGGTACCTATTCATACTTAAATTTTTTCAGCAACAAGGAAAGGAAGGAAAACCAAGCTGTCAAAGGCAGTGTTAAACAAAATGACTTTCCAGTCACGCCTCTCTGCTTTCATCTAATCTAGATGGTTTACTGTAAAATCAGGTAATTGTTGTACTACTATGATCTAACCAAAAAGTGTTTTAAAATAATTTTATGAAAGAAGTGCTTTTGATAAGTTTCTTTCAAGTGACCTTAAATCTCTTTAATAAGCAATATTCACATTTATAGTTACTTTTCATCAGATTCTGACTTACATTCTTGATCAAATTCTATAAAAAGTGATTGTATGAGTCAGATTCCAGAAAGGAAAAGATGACACATTCAAATTGGGAATATTTGAGGGGGTTTATATGTAGAGACATTAATTATAAAGTTGTAGGCAGGATGTCTTAACTGTAAAGGGATAGGGCAGGAACTTGGCATTAGTAGCCACAGAGCTGTTTCTACCTCTAGGCCTGATTGGACACAAAGAGGAAAAAGAAAAGAGAAAGTCCATAGAGCAAGCTGCTTTGAGAGGGGCAGAAACCTTCAGGCAAGAGACAGAGGCAGCCTCAAGTGACTGAAGGGGTGAGAGGAGAGTTAAATTACCCTGCCCTCATTCTCCTTTATTATTACCATCTATCTGATCTCCTGCTGGGGCTTTTCCCTGACCAAACCCATCCAGATGCCAGAGGGCAAGGAAGCCTGTTGATGTACCCTATGCAGGTCACCACCAGGGCAGAGAGCTAGCTGAATTTGGAGGAGGCAAACCTAAGATACCTGGCAGAGTAATTATGGAATTCAGGGCTGAGAGAGACACTAGAGATCATCTAGAATGAGGAAATCTGAGGTTTGTGGAGAGGATAAGCAGCCTGCATTGTGTTACACACAACAGAGACGCATTGTCTGTCAGTCAGCTGTGCCCAGAACTGGAGCTCTACATTCATTATGCTTTGTAATTATGCCACAGTCACCTCTTACAGCATCTGTGCACATCTCATGTGGGAAGTTACACTGATTCGTACTGCTATTAATAAAATTTGAAAATTTTTAACCTGGTGGGTGGGATTTGCACTTATTAGAGGAAATGTTTTGGCATAGTACTTCATCCCATAAATCTTATATCAGCCCATACTATAATTGCCTGAAAATTACTTTCAATGACCATACTTGCTATAGAAAATTGCTGTTTAATGTGACTTTTCTTAAATCCTAGAGTTGTGGAGGTAAGATAGGGAGAGGAATTAGAATAACCCTCTAGCTACTGGAATCTTTGCTTTAGAGGTTTAAAATTTGGGACTCATTTGATTAAAATTAAAAGCAGTCTATAAAACTCTTAATATATTAAGAGTATATATTGTTTGCCTTTTTTATTTTAGAGAATATTGTTTGCCTTTTTTATTTTAGTTAGCAACATGTTTTTCTTAAAGCTGAGAAATTCCAGTTTTATGTTTTAGTTCTATTTTGTATACAGAAAACTGTAGCAGAAGTGGGCAGTTTCTATAGGTCCTTAAGAGGATGACAGTCTCAGGCTAAACACTAGCACAGAGTCTGCACTCTAGGAGTCAGCTAGCAATGGTAAGATCAGAAATCTGAGATTATTTTTTAAGTTGTTTGTGTTTATTTTTCCCATTGAAAAAAAATTTTTATTGGAGTATAGTTGATTTACAATGTTGTGTTAGTTTCAGGTGTACAGAAAAGTGAATCAGTTATACATACACATATATCCAATTTTTTTAGATTCTTTTCCCATATAGGCCATTACAGAGTATTGAGTAGAGTTCCCTGTGCTATACAGTTCTTATTATTCCCTGTGCAATATAGTTCTTATTATCTACTTTATATGTAGTAGTGTGTATATGTCAATCCCAATCTCCCAACTTAGCCCTCCCCCCACTTATACCCTGGTAACCATAAGTTTGTCTTCTACATTTGCGACTCTACTTCTGTTTTGTAAATAAGTTCATTTGTACCTTTTTAGATTCCACATATAAGCAATATTATATATTTGTCTTTCTGTGTCTGACTTATTCACTCATTATGGCAATCTGTAGGTCCATCCATGTTGCTGCAAATGGCATTATTTTGTTCTTAAACTATGTGTTATTTTATTTTATTAATTTCCTATTTTTTCTACCTCGAGTATTTAAAAAAGTCTTTTAAAATCCCAGCCTGTCTCCATTGTGCTAAAGGGAGCCCAAGAAAGATCTTTCTATTATTATTTTTAGTTGAAAGAGAATAACATACCCTGAGAAGGCAGCATGAAGGTGGAGGTGGCAATTCAAGAGAAGCTCAATTGAAAGGTGAAGCTGAATGGGACAAAGGGAGGCTACTTGGTCCGGTTGTCTTACACCTGGAGGGTTAAATGTTAGTAGTTGGTTTTAGTTCAGTAAAGAAGGTGATTGATTACTTTCCCAGATACTGTCTCTCCTCCGAGACAGCTCCTTGAGAGAGAATCAGGTATTTGTGTTTGTAACTTGTGCCTGACTGAGGGACCAGTACAAAGAAGGCAGAGATTTAATGAATTCCTGAATGAAATAATGAATGAATCAAATGGGGGGAAATAGTATGAGAGGCAATTGGAGTTTAAAATATAATACTGATTCTGACTACTGAGCATCCTCAGAAGAAGAAAATAAATTAAGAAATATCTCCTCATTAAAATGGCCATACTACCCAAAGGAATCTATAGATTTAATGTGATCTCTGTCAAATTACCTATGACATTTTTCACAGAACTAAAACAAATAATCCTAAAATTTATATGGAACCACAAAAGACCCAGAATTGCCAAAGCAATCTGAGGAAAGAGAACAAAGCTGAAGGCATAACCCTCCCAGACTTCAGACAATACTACAAAGCTACAGTAATCAAAACAGCATGATACTGGCACAAAAACAGACATATAGATCAATGGAACAAAATAGCCCAGAAAAAAAACCCACGCACTTACAGTCAATTAATCTTAGACAAAGGAGGAAACAATATACAATGGAGAAAAGACAGTCTCTTCAGCAAGTAGTGTTGGGAAAGCTGGACAGCGGCATGTAATCAATGAAGTTAGAACACTCCCTCACACCATACACAAAAATAAACTCAAAATGCATGAACATGTAAATATAAGACATGACATCACAAAATTCCTAAAGGGTAAAACAGGTAAAACAGTCTCTGACTTAAATCATAGCAATATTTTCTTAGCTCAATCTCCAAAGGCAAAAGAAATAAAAGTAAAAATAAACAAATGGGACCTAATCAAACTTATAAACTTTTGCACAACAATGGAAACCAAAAACAAAACAGACAACCCACAGAATGGGAGAAAATATTTGCAAACACACACACACACACACACACACAGTGAAATACTACTCAGCCATAAAAAAGAATGAAATAATATTTGCAGCAACATGGATGGACCTAGAGATTATCATACTAAGTGAAGTAAGTCAGACAGAGAAAGACAAATATCATATGATATCACTTATATGTGGAATCTAAAAGATAAGACAAATGAACTTATTTACAAAACAGAAACAGACTCACAGACATAGAAAACAAACTTATGGTTACCAAAGGGGAAAGTGGGGGTGGGATAAATTAGGAATAAGGGATTAACATATACACACTACTATATATATTAAATAAACAAGGATTTACTGGATAGCACAGGGAACTATATTCAATATCTTGTAATAACCTATAATGGAAAAGAATCTGAAAAAAATCTGAAATATATATATATGTATGTAACTGAATCACTTTGCTGTATACCTGAAACTAACACAATATTGTAAATGAACTATAATTCAATTAAAAAATTATATCCAAGTTCTGATTTTTTAAAATTTACTGAAAACAATATTTGCAAACATCTGGATGGACTCAGAACAAAAATGAACGTTTTTCTTTTCATTATTACAGTGAGACTCATGTTTTTTAATGGAATGGTCAATGAAGTGCAATACGTTAATTCTTCGAAACCAGTGTTTTGAGATAACTCATTCTTATAATTGTGTCCCCAAAGAGCAGAGCATGATAGATTTTGTACATCCTCCTCAGTAGGACATCTCACTGAATCTCTGAAGCCTGTGTGTTCTCTACTTTCACAATATGAAGAAGACCTGCCCAGAGAACTGCTGTGTAACCTAGTAGTTTGGTCAGTTAATAGCACAAGCATTTTGCTAAGATTTACAAAAAAGGATGAAAGAAAGAAAGAAAAGACACAGAGAGAAAGAAACAAAGAAATAAAAAATAACAGAAACTTCATGTACAAAATACAGAGTTCTAGGTCAGTCAGGGCTTCCTCAAGAGATTAGAGCCACCTCATGTTGAACTTGGAGAGTCAGCTTCAGCAGCAGGATTTCCTATTTGGAAGCCCATAGAAGGAGATAGCTTCAGTAAATCTATATTGTTTTAGAATAGATATCTTCTAGAACTTTCTTTTTAAGGAAAACAGATTTAAAAGAATTAATTTTTTTCTTAATCCCCTGTTTACTGAGACTTTGATCTTACCAGCTAGGTTTTGCCAAACATATTACGTTTTAGGAACATAATTTCTGCAGTGAAAGGATTACTGAATTGGAAACACTGAAGCAGTAGCTGTTGTAAAAGGCCACAAAAAAAGAATGTTGATTTTTAGTTGGGAAGGATGTCAAGCAGTTCTTGAATTTGGCCTTGAAACAGAGTAAATTTTAGATTAAAAGAAAGAAGAATGTGAATTATTCTAGTGAGAGGGAAGAGCATTAACAACACTAGGGAAAATGGGTATGGAAAGGAAATTTCAGGTGAATGTCAGAAAACTAGTTTTATGATGTAATACCAACTAGGGATGATTGTTTAAGAGGAATCAGCTCATTGAGAGCCTTTAATGTCATACTTTATGGGTTTTTTCCCTCTCATAATAAAGGCCAGTTTTTGTGGGGGGTTTTTTGAGGGGGAAGTGGAATTGCTGTTGGTTTTTTTTTTAACTTCTTTATTGGAGTATAATTCCTTTACAATGGTGTGTTAGTTTCTGCTTTATAACAAAGTGAATCGGCTATATGTATACCTATATCCCCATATCTCCTCCCTCTTGCATCTCCCTCCCACCCTCCCTATCCCACCCCTCTAAGTGGTCACAAAGCACCGAGCTGATCTCCCTGTGCTGCTTCTCACTAGCTATCAGTTTTACATTTGGTAGTGTATATATGTCCATGTCACTCTATCACTTCATCCCAGCTTACCCTTGCCCCTCCCTGTGTCCTCAAGTCCATTCTTTACATCTGCATCTTTATTCCTGTCCGCCCCTAAGTTTTTCAGAAACATTTTTTTTCTTACATTCCATATATTGTGTTAGCATACGGTATTTGTTTTTCTCTTTCTGACTTACTTGACTCTGTATGACAGACTCTAGGTCCATCCACCTCACTACAAATAACTCAGTTTCGTTTCTTTTTATGGCTGAGTAATATTCCATTGTCTATGTGCCACATCTTCTTTATCCATTCATCTGTCAATGGACACTTAGGTTGCTTCCATGTCCTGGCTATTGTAAATAGAGCTGCAATGATGAACACTGTGGTACATGACTCTTTTTGAATTATGGTTTTCTCAGGGTATATGCCCAGTAGTGGGATTGCTGGGTTGTATGGTAGTTCTATTTTTAGTTTTTTAAGGAACCTCCATACTGTTCTCCATAGTGGCTGTATCAATTTACATTCCCACCAACAGTGAAAGAAGGATCCCTTTTCTCCACACCCTCTCCAGCATTTATTGTTTGTAGATTTTTTGATGATGGCCATTCTGACTGGTGTGAGGTAATACCTCATTGTAGTTTTGATTTGCATTTCTCTAATGATTAGTGATGTTGAGCATCCTTTAACTTGTTTGTTGGCAATCTGTATATGTTCCTTGGAGAAATGTCTTCTTAGGCCGTCTGCCCAGGTTTGGATTGGGTTGTTTCTTTTTTTGATATTGAGCTGCATGAGCTGTTTATAAATTTTGGAGATTAATCCTTTGTCAGTTGCTTCATTTGCAGATACTTTCTCCCATTCTGAGGGTTGTCTTTTCATCTTGTTTATGGTTTCCTTTGCTGTGCAAAAGCTTTTAAGTGTCACTAGGTCCCATTTGTTTATTTTTGTTTCATTTCCATTTCTCTAGGAGGTGGGTCAAAAAGGACCTTGCTGTGATTTATGTCATAGAGTGTTCTGCCTATATTTTCCTCCAAGAGTTTTATAGTGTCTGGCCTTACATTTAGGTCTTTAATCCATTTTGAGCTTATTTTTGTGTACGGTGTTAGGGAGTGTTCTAATTTCATTCTTTTACATGTAGCTGTCCAGTTTGCCCAGCACCACTTATGGAAGAGGCTCTCTTTTCTCCAATGTATATTCTTGCCTCCTTTATCAAAGATAAGGTGACCATATGTGTGTGGGTTTATCTCTGGGCTTTCTATCCTGTTCCATTGATGCATATTTCTGGTTTTGTGCCAGTACCCTACTGTCTTGATTACTGTAACTTTGTAGTATAGTCTGAAGTCAGGGAGCCTGATTCCTCCAGCTCCGTTTTTCTTTCGCAAGATTGCCTTGGCTATTCAGGGTCTTTTGTGTTTCCATACAAATTGTGAAATTTTTTGTCCTAGTTCCATAAAAAATGCCATTGGTAGTTTGATAGGAATGGCATTGAATCTGTAGATTACTTTGGGTAGTATAGTCATTTTAACAATGCTGATTCTTCCAATCCAAGAACGTGGTGTATCTCTCCATCTGTTTGTATCATCTTTAATTTCTTTGATCAGTGTCTTATAGTTTTTTGCATATGGGTCTTTTGTCTCCTTAGGGAGGCTTATCTCTAGGTATCATATTCTTTTTGCAGTGGTAAATGGGAGTGTTTCCTTAATTTCTCTTTCAGAATATTCATGATTAGTGTATAGGAATGCAAGAGATTTATGTGCATTAATTTTGTTTCCTGCTACCTTACCAAATTCATTGATTAGGTTGTCCATTTCATTGGCATATAGTTGCTTGCAGTAATCTCTCATGATCCTTTGTATTTCTGCAGTGTCGGTTGTTACTTCTTTTTCTTTTCTAATTCTACTGATTTGAGTCTTCTCCCTTTTTTTCATGATGAGTCTGGCTAATGGTTTATCAATTTTGTTTATCTTCTCCAAGAACCAGCTTTTAGTTTTATTGATCTTTGCTATTGTTTCCTTCATTTCTTTTTCATTTTTTTCTGATCTGAGCTTCATGATTTCTTTCCTTCTGCTAACTTTGGGGTTTTTTTGTTCTTCCTTCTCTTATTGCTTTAGGTGTAAGGTTAGGTTGTTTATTTGAGATGTTTCTTATGTGTGTTCTTAAGGTAGGACTGTATTGCTATAAACTACCCTCTTAGAACTGCTTTTGCTGCATCCCATAGGTTTTGGATCGTCATGTTTTCGTTGTCATTTATTTCTAGGTATTTTTTGTTTTCCTCTTTGATTTCTTCAGTGATCTCTTGGTTATTTAGTAGTGTATTGTTTAGCCTCCATGTGTTTGTATTTTTTACAGATTTTTTCCTGTAATTGTTATCTAGTCTCATAGCGTTGTGTTTGGAAAAGATACTTGATATGATTTCAATTTTCTTAAATTTACCAAGACTTCATTTGTGACCCAAGATATGATCTATCCTGGAGAATGTTCCATGAGCGCTTGAGAAGAAAGTGTATTCTGTTGTTTTTGGATGGAATGTCCCATAAATATCAATCAAGTCCACCTTGTTTAATGTAGCATTTAAAACTTGTGTTTTCTTATTTATTTTCATTTCGGATGATCTGTCCATTGGTGAAAGTGGGGTGTTAAAGCCCCCTAGTATGATTGTGTTACTGTCGATGTCCCCTTTTATGGCTGTTAGCATTTGCCTTATGTATTGAGGTGCTCCTATGTTGGGTGTATAAATATTTACAATTGTTATATCTTCTTCTTGGATTGATCCCTTGATCATTATGTAGTGTCCTTTGTCTCTTGTAATAGTCTTTATTTAAAATTCTGTTTTATCTGATATAAGAATTGCTACTCCAGCTTTCTTTTGATTTCCATTTGCATGGAATATCTTTTTCCATCCCCTCACTTTCAGTCTGTATGTGTCCCTAGGTCTGAAGTGGGTCTGTTGTAGACAGCATATATACGGGTTTTGTTTTTGTATCCGTTCAGCCAGTCTATGTCTTTTGGTGGGAGCATTTAATCCATTTACATTTAAGGTAGTTATCGATATGTATGTTCCTATTACCATTTTCTTAATTGTTTTGGGTTTGTTATTGTAGGTCTTTTCCTCCTCTTGTGTTTCCTGCCTAGGGAAGTTCCTTTAGCATTTGTTGTAAAGCTGGTTTGCTGGTGCTGAATTCTCTTAGCTTCTACTTGTCTGTAAAGGTTTTAATTTTTCCGTCAAATCTGAATGAGATTCTTGCTGGGTAGAGAAATCTTGGTTATAGGTTTTTCCCTTCCGTCACATTAAATATGTCCTGCCACTGCCTCTGGCTTGCAGAGTTTCTGCTGAATGATCAGCTGTTAAACTTATGGGGATTCCTTTGTATGTTATTTGTTACTTTTCCCTTGCTGCTTTTACTTTTTTTTCTGTGTATTTAATTTTTGATAGTTTGATTAATATGTGTTTGGCATGTTTCTCCTTGGATTTATCCTGCATGGGATTCTCTGTGCTTCCTGGGTTTGAATGACTATTTCCTTTCCCATGTTAGGGAAGTTTTCAACTATAATCTCTTCAAATATCTTCTCAGTCCCTTTCTTTTTCTCTTCTTTTTCTGAGACCTCTATAATTCGAATGTTGGTACGTTTAATGTTGTCCCAGAGGTCTCTGGGACTGTCCTCAATTATTTTCATTCTTCTTTCTTTATTCTGCTCTGCAGTAGTTATTTCCACTATTTTATCTTCCACGTGACTTATCCGTTCTTCTGCCTCAGTTATTCTGCTATTGATTCCTCTAGAGAATTTTTAATTTCATTTATTGTGTTGTTCATCATTGTTTGTTTGCACTTTAGTTCTAGATCCTTGTTAAATGTTTCTTATATTTATTCTTTTTCCAAGATTTTGGATCATCTTTACTATCATTAGTCTGAATTCTTTTTCAGGTAGACTGCCTATTTCCTCTTCGTTTGTTTGGTCTGGTGGGTTTTTACCTTGCTCCTTCATCTGCTGTGTGTTTTTCTGTCTTCTCATTTTGCTTATCTTACTGTGTTTGGGGTCTCCTTTTTGCAGGCTGCAGGTGCGTAGTTCCCGCTGTTTTTGGTGTCAGTCCCCAGTGGCTAAGGTTTGTTCAGTGGGTTGTGTAGGCTTCCTGGTGGAGGGGACTGGTGCCTGTGTTCTGGTGGATGAGGCTGGATCTTGTCTTTCTGGTGGGCAGGACCACGTCCGGTGGTGTGTTTTGGGGTGTCTCTGACCTTAATATGACTTTAGGCAGCCTCTCTGCTAATGGGTGGACTTGTGTTCCTGTCTTGCTAGTTGTTTGGCATAGGGTGTCCAGCACTGTAGCTTGCTGGTCACTGAGTGGAGCTGGATCTTAGCGTTGGGATGGAGGTCTCTGGGAGAGCTTTCACCGTTTGATATTATGTGGAGCTGGGAGGTCTCTGGTGGACCAATGTCCTGAACTCAGCTCTCCCACCTCAGAGGCCCAGGCCTGACACCCAGCCGGAGCACCAAGTCCCTGTCAACCACACGGCTCAGAAGGAAAGGGAGAAAAAAGGACAGAAAGAAAGAAAAAAATAAAATAAAGTTATTAAAATTAAAAATTATTAAAAATTTAGAAGTACAAAAAAAAGAAAGAGAGCAACCACATCAAAAAGCAAATCCACCAATGATAGCAAGTGCTGTAAACTATACTTTAAAAAACAAGCAGAAACGAACAAAAAATAACGGACAGGCAGAACCCTGGGACAAATGGTAAAAGCAAAGCTATACAGACAAAATCACTCAAAAAATACACATACACACTCTCAAAAAGAGAAAAAAGAAAAATATATATATTATCTATAAAGAAAGAAAAAAACGGAAGTGAGCAACCAAATCAGTAAACAAATCTACCAATGATAATAAACTCTAAATACTAAACTAAGATAAACATAAAACCAGAAACAAATTAGATGCAGAAAGCAAAGCCCAAGTCTACAGTTGCTCCCATAGTCCACTGCCTCAATTTGGGATGATTTGTTGTCTATTCAGGTATTCCAGAGATGCAGGGTACATCAAGTTGATTATGGAGATTTAATCCGCTGCTCCTGAGTCTGCTGGGAGAGGTTTCCCTTTCTCTTCTTTGTTCGCACAGCTCCCAGGTTCAGCTTTGGATTTGGCCCCGCCTCTGCGTGTAGGTTGCCTGAGGGCGTCTGTTCTTCACTCAGACAGGACAGGGTTAGAGGAGCAGCTGATTAGGCGGCTCCGGCTCACTCAGGCCCAGGGGAGGGAGGGGTACGGAATGCCACAGCAGAGGCCATCATGACGTTGCACCACTGTGAGGCGCGCCGTGTGTTCTCCCGGGGAAGTTGTCCCTGGATCCCGGGACCCTGTCAGTGGCGGCTGCACAGGCTCCCGGGAGGGGAGGTGTGGCTAGTGACCTGTGCTTGCACACAGGATTCTTGGTGGCTGCAGTAGCAGCCTTAGCGTTTCATGTCTGTCTCTGTTGTCTGTGGTGATAGTCACGGCTGGCGCCTGTCTCTGGAACTCGTTTAGGCGGTGCTCTGAATCCCCTCTCCTCGCGCACTCTGAAACAATGGTCTCTTGCCTCTTAGGCAAGTTCAGACTTTTCCCCAGACTCCCTCACAGCTAGCTGTGGCACACTAGTCCCCTTCAGGCTGTGTTCACGCAGCCGACCCAAGTCCTCTCCCTGGGATCTGACCTCCAAAGCCCGAGCCTCAGCTCCCAGACCCCTCCCGCCCCAGCGGGTGAGCAGAGAAGCCTCTCGGGCTGGTGAGTGCTGGTCGGCATCGATCCTCTGTGTGGGAATCTCTCCTCTTTGCCCTCTGCACCCCTATTGCTGCGGTCTCCTCCGTGGCTCCGAAGCTTTCCCCCCACCCTCCCACCCCGTCTCTGCCAGTGAAGCAGCTTCCTAGCATGTGGAAACTTTTCCTCCTTCACAGCTCCCTCCCAGAGGTGCGGGTCCCGTCCCTATTGTTCTGTCTCTGTTTTCTTCTTTTTTCTTTTGCCCTACCCAGGTATGTGGGGAGTTTCCTGCCTTTTGGGAAGTCTGAGGTCTTCTGTCAGCATTCAGTAGGTGTTCTGTAGGAGTTGTTCCACATGTAGATGTATTTTTGATGTATTTGTGGGGAGGAATGTGATCTCCACGTCGTACTCCTCCGCCATCTTGTAGGAGGTCTCTCTTGCTGTTTTCTTTTGATTTCAAAATAATTTTTATTATTTCAGAACTCTTCTTAAGGACAAATAACAACTAACAATTGTATATATCTCTTTATAGGTTTGCTTGTTAATTCCTAAAAATGAGCTTTCAGGAGAGAAACAGATGCACCAGTATTGATATAATCTATTAGTTTTCTGGACCTCTGGACATTAATAAGTGACATTCTAGAGTATGAGTACTGGAAACCTGTGACTAGTCTATTAAAAGAGCAGAATAGATTATCTTTCTCTGTGAGAAGGCTGCAGTAAATTTACTATATTTATTGAATATTAAGTGGTGTTTATCTGGCTTCTTGATTCTCCAGACCTTTATTTGACTCTGCCTGTTGTCTTTCACTTAAGGGCTAAAGCATTTTTATGAATTCCTCCTTGACCACGATTTTGTTTATGATATAATAAAAACCTGGTATTTCAGTGCAACGGACAGCTAGCTGACTTGTTTTGCCATTTGTGTCTGGAGTGTAGCAGTGTGGGCACACACCATGGAAAGAAACTTGACCAAAAGCACATGGAGAGAATTCCCTCTGTTACTTTTGCTAAGGGTACGTTAGCCTTTTTGTGTGCTTTAAATCTAAGTCACCTTTTTTGTGTGTGTGCTTTATCACCCTCAATTAAATCTGCTTGAATTTGAAAATTGTATTTCGGGAGTTGTTCTTTACTTGCACATCACCGAGAGACCTCATTTACTTATGTCAGGGAGGGACTGGATAGTGCTGGGTATGCCACAGCCCCAGCTCCCTGAGGCAGAAAATTCCCCCGAGGCTCTGAGTAAGACAGCAGCATATTCTTTTGTTGTCAGATTGGAAGTATCTTTGCCTTCAGTCCCTGAGGCCAGGTTTCAAGTGTTTTCCCAAAAGAACTTCTCATATGGAAAATAGTCAGCCCTCCCCAGAATAATTTTTATCACCAAATAAGTGATTCAGATCGGGGCTGTCAGCACTATGGTGGACACCTGACTGAAGAGGGCATGTGAGTGGCAGATAGTAGCAGTAGGTTATATATTTCAGGCTTCAGCCTGAAATCCTAGATGAATATGTTCTACTTCACTTGTTTCCCCCACCTGCTTTTTTAGGATATTCTTAGCATTTACTTGTATTGAGCCAAACTATGGAGTTACTTGGAGTTAACTGCTTTTTCTAGGTCAATTAACACATCTGATTTAAAAGTGATAAACACTGAAACAAATAGAAAATGATTCCTGAGTGGGTAGGTCCTAGTGGATGCAGTTTTGTACCTGACCTGGCTAATATGTCTGACCTGTTACTTCAAGGAATGTAGCATCAGGTGTATTTTTCTGAACAGCAGTTTGGTCGGATTTTGTAGGTTGTAGGATATGCTTAGCGCAGTGTGAAATTGACATTTCAGAGCTCCAGGTTGCCATTTACAGTGACTGGTTTCTATTGATGAACTTTTTGCTTTTTTTACTTACAGACCCACATAAGCTTTTAAAAATTGACTGTGTTTTCAGTTGATTTATGCCTTTATTTCAGATAAGGTTATTTGAATTTGTCTGAACATTTTTATTCCTGAGAGAAATATATCTGTTGACGAATGTCTTCCATTTTACTCTTTGCTTCATGTTTCTGAGTAAAGAGAAATTTTAGATTTTGAAAGGTTAGTCAATTCAGCTGTTTTCAGTTAAGAACAGACTTAATTTATCCCAGAAAGTACAATCTATGTCATTAAAAAAAGTACATTCTAGGTACGAAAAATACATTCCAGTTATAAATGTCATGGAGATGTAATGTACAGCACGGTGACTATAGTTAATAATACTGTTTTGCATATTTGAAAGTGGCCAAGAGAGTAGATCTTAAAAGTTCTCAACACAAGAAAAAAATTTTCTCTGTAACTATGTATGGTAAAAATGGTAACTAGACTTAGTGTAATGATCATTTTGCAATATATACAAATATGGAATCCTTAGGTTGTATACCTGAAGCTTGTATGTTATATGTCAATTGTACCTCAATAAAAATGTATACATACTATACATAACCAGCTGTCACTCCCTGTCATGAGGCAGAGAGCCACAGAGGGTCAGTCTTTGTGAACTAATAGTCTATTGATGATGAAGGAAGCAGCCCGTAATGCATGGGCAAAATTGACATACCCTTGGTGACGACATTTTATGAATCCACAATTGGAAGATGCAGTTTATTATCTGTTGCAGCCTCATCTTTCACCACCACCCTGTTTTCCCCAGATTTGTATTCCAATTTTTTGCTATCTTTAGATCCTTGCAAGTCCCTATATGATTTCTTGCCTCTGTGCCTTTGCAACTACTGTTTTCTTGTCCCAGGGTCCCCAGAATTGTTATCAATTCTTTAAGTCAAATTTTTAATAGTAGCTGTTTTTGGCTGGTGAATTTTATAGTTGATTCTTTCATTTGTTTTTTAGTTTGGTTGGTTGGTTTTTCAAATTTTCTACCACTGGTATAACTCAATATATGTAACTTTTACAATCAGAAGACAGATTTAATTTGTTTATTCACATCTGTACTTTTACAGGGCATAACAGAGATTGCCAGAAGAAAAAAAATTGTGTAAAAGTACATTTTAAGTTAACTTCAGAGTGACAAAATGTATTGAATGTGAAGCTCAGGCAGGTCTTAAAAGTTCAGCACAGGGCTTCCTTGGTGGCGCAGTGGTTGAGAGTCCGCCTGCTGATGCAGGGGACACGGGTTTGTGCCCCGGTCTGGGAAGATCCCGCATGCCGCGGAAAGGCTAGGACCGTGAGCCATGGCCGCTGAGCCTGAGTTTCCGGAGCCTGTGCTCCGCAACGGGAGAGGCCACAACATTGAGAGGCCCGCGTACCACACACACAAAAAAAGTTCAGCACGGGTATAGCTGTTCTTTCTCTGTTCTATTTCTTATATTTTTCTTCTATTTAGTCTCTTGTGCTCAGCATATTTTATTTTAGCACTTCCCCACATATACCTTTTTGAGAATTACTTGCTTGACAAAAGTTAACTATTTGCCATTTATAATCTTAAAGATTCTATATTTATCTTGTCTCGGTTTATCTCTGGGATAAGGAAATTTTGTTGGATGATCTCTATGGGGCCATCTATCTCTAATATGCTATAGTATGATTTAAGGAGTTGTATTACTTTATAATTGTTCCCCCAGCCTTCATTTTCTACTTTCCTCCAGCCCACTCTTAAGATTGCTGCCAGATTTATTTTCACAGTGTATAACTCTGATCAAATCTAACGGCTGTTCTGGAATGGAAAAGAGTAAAATGATAGTAGCTTTCTTCATATGTTGGGATTATTATGGAATATGATTTATTAAAAGCCTACTAAATACTTGTTAAGCAAAAATATATTGACACGTTTTTGTGTCTGGTACGTTCTTAGAACTAGGGGTACTGAATTGATTTCAAATTTATGCATCTCACACTAAGGGGAAGTTCAAATCCTATAATTTTGTATTTAACCTTCATAGGGGATATATATGCTTGTCTTTCTAGTGTTAATATTCCTAATGCAGACTATGGACCTTCCAAACGTAACATTCCCAGAATTCCCAACACCTCCCCATCACCGCCTGTTCGGAATGGTTTTCCTCCCTTTCTCACATATCTATTTATCTTTCAATACTCAGATGTTACCTACAAGGTTTTTCTCAACCTCTTCCTTTTCTTTTTATACAACAATACTTTTTTACCTTGTGCTATAATTTATTTAGGTGCATGCTTTCTTCTCATTAGACTATCACCTTTGAGGGCAGTAAGTAGTTTAAGAGCATAGGCTTTAGAGTCAGACCAGGCTCTGTCATTTATCAGTTATGCCTAATTAGACAAGTTCATTGTTTTCTCTAAGCCTTAGTTTCCTCATCTGCAAAAGGGAGATGGTAATAATGACTTCTTTATAAGGTGATTAGTACCCTGCTGGGCATATTGATAAGTGTCCAATAAATTCAAGGCCTTCTTAATAACACCATTGTTGTATTATATAATTAAAATTATGTTAATAATCCCTTCTTCTTCCCTGTGACCTCTTGCAAATAGCTAAGTGTCTAATGCATATTTTAGAAAAATTTTAATGAATGCTGTTGAATAAAGGCTTATAGAAACTCAGAAGAGGGAGTGATTAATTCTGATTGTGGGACTGAGGAACACTTGATTGCAATTGGCATTTGAACTTTCATGTCTGAGGTATGATTTTTACAGGAAGAAATGAGCAAAAAAGGGCATTTGAAGCCAAGACAATAACATGCGATTTCAGAGAGAAGTGCAGTCTTAGCTTAACATTAATAATAGAACCTACTTCATAGGATTATTTTGGAGAATAAATGCATCTAAAAGTACTGGCATAGTAAGAATGCAGTAAGTATTAGCTGTTGTTTTAATAACCCATATATAGACTGTATGTTAAATAACAAAAACTCATATGTATATATGTATGTGTGTGATGCACGCATTCTTTCATATAAGCTTGAAGGGCTTCTATATGGCAACATTTCCTTAATATTTTTGTTTGCAATACCTGTTAGGAAGTAGCAAGATAACATTTATTTTAAAATATTGTTTATTCCAGCTATATATTATTCTTCCTGTTTGTTTGAGTTAGTGAGATAATACTTTGCAAATGGCTTTTAAATTATCAGCTGTTAAGGATTATCATGCCATTGTTCCCCATTGATTTAGCTAAATTTGAGAAAAAACTATTTAAGTGACAGCTTACAACAGCTGTAACTGCATGATATGTGAAAACAATCAAGGGATATATATTATGTGAAGCCCACGGTCACTTTATTTTAATTAAAATTGCCTTGAATTATAGTAACAGGATTTTTTTGGTTATAGTTTCTTTAAACCTTTTATTTTGATATACTTTCCAGACTTTCAAAAGTTGCAATAATAGTACTAAGAATTCTCAAATACCCTTTATGCAATGTTAACATTTTGCCATATTTTCTTTATTCCTTCCTTCCTTCCTTCCTTTTTCTTTCTTTCTTCCTTTCTTTCTTTCTTCTTTTCTTTCTTTCTTTCTTTCTCTTTCTCACTCTCTTTTTCCCTTCTCTCTCTCACTCTCTCTGAACTATTTAAGGTGGTTGCAGGCATGATGCCCATTATTTACTCCTGAATACTTCAGAATATATTTTCTAAAAACAAGAAAACACCAGGACATTTTCTTAAATAACCAAAAAATAATCATCAAAATTAGAAAATTAACATTGATACAGTATTACAGGTCTTATTCAGATTTTGCCATTTGTTCTAATAATGTTCTTTATAATAACAGAAAACTTCCATATTTTGGATTGCATTTAGTTGTCATATCTCTATCTCTCCTTTAATCTGGAACACTTCCTCAGTCTTAGTCTTTCTTGACCTTGAGAATTTTAAGAAACACAGGCCAGTTACTTTGAAGAAGGCACCTCAATCTGGATTTATCTGATGTTTTTTATGATTAGATTCAGGTGATGCAGTTTGAGGACGAATATCACAGAAGTGATATTATTTTCTTCTCAGTGCATCATGTGAAGAGGACACTAGAAATCTTAAAAGATGAATTTTAGTATGGAAAAGAAACACCATTATAATTCTTTAGAATATTTGCAAATTTATACTTCTCTATTTTTATTTCATATTTTTATTTTTTAGCCTATCAGTAAAGTGTTCAGTATTGTATAACACTCTCCCTGCAATGTTCTCTCTGTCAAATTATTGCAGTTTGTCAATTATATTTATTGTTAAGTGAAGGTAAATGCAGAGACTCTTTAGTAAGAAATTTAGTATCTATGGCAGTAAGTGATGACATGAATTTGAGATGAAACAGAATATTATGGCAAGTTTTGTTTGTCTGTTTGTTTTTGTCAGATATAGACAAAGAGCTTGAAGTAAGTGGTCTGAGAGATATATTTTTACCAAATTTTGTCACCAAAGTTTGAGGCCACTGACAGGGAAAGAATTGAGGCATCTCCTATTAATGTTCATTTAGTATTGGTTAGCTTTTCAAAGACGTTCAAGAAAAGTTGTATTCTGTTAGGTCAAAATTCATTTTAAATCAGCGGTGCTCTTTATATAGATAAATATGTAATACTCAGACTTTAAACCTGATCTTTCTTTTTTCCTTATTTTCCCCTCTACAGAGAAAAGAGTACTGCCTGAATACAAAAGCTGCTGCACAGATGTTGTATCTAATTACATGTTCCATATTGTTCCTTGCCAACAAATACATGTTAATAATAATGAATAATCAACCTTGCTTAACAAGGGCAGCACAAAATATGTTTCTGCCATTTCCCATGATGGATAGACCCAGGGTTGCTTCAGAGATGGTGTCCTCACCACATTGGTGGCCCATGGCTTATTAACAGCAACCTGCTCTAGATGATAAAGTGTGAAATTGATGGCTCTGCAGGGAATTTGATCTGAGCCTTTCAGACTAGGGAAGAGCTGTCTTATAATATTCAACTGCTGTGTTCACTGGCTCACTGGTTTCCCCTAAGGCCTCTCTTCATGATGCTCTGGAAAATTTTTCCTGGCTAGGTTAACATATGTGCTACTGTGTCTGGCTAGCAACCAGATTGCTAGGTTAAAGCTAGGAAATTTTACTATGTCCTGTTCCCCAGCTGGTAACAAGAAGTCTGAGCCATATAAAAGCTGATTGGACAGAGAACAAGTGGATGAAATATTTGAGTGAGTCATTATGAGGGAGCGTAGTCTTCACCAAGGAAGATATTATAGACATCAGAGGAGAAAATGTACTGTTATCACCTCCTACCCTTTTTTAAAAAACATTTACAGATTAGTTTCTTAGTGATTCATACAGTTGACACAAGTCTGGACATTCTTTTTCAATAAGAAGGGTTAATTTATAATTTTTATTTCATTTATGAAGTTGATCAATTAGTCAAATTACATGTAGATTAATTTGTCAGAGAGTCTAAAAGGCCAGTATATATTATATCCCTAAAATTCATTTCAAAATTTTTTGTTTATTTCTAGAGTTCTTTACCCCCTGATTTATTTGAAAAGTCAAGATATTCTCTTTTTTTGGCTGTGTTGGGTCTTCGTTTCTGTGCGAGGGCTTTCTCTAGTTGCGGCAAGCGGGGGCCACTCTTCATCGCGGTGCACGGGCCTCTCACTATCACAGCCTCTCTTGTTGAGGAGCACAGGCTCCAGACGCGCAGGCTCAGTAGTTGTGGCTCATGGGCCTAGTTGCTCCGCGGCATGTGGGATCTTCCCAGACCAGGGCTCGAACCCGTGTCCCCTGCATTAGCAGACAGATTCTCAACCACTGCACCACTAGGGAAGCCCAAGTGAAGATATTCTTATGTTACTGTAGTATTAGAAAAATTCCAGGGAGGCAGGAGAGAGACATGCAAGGTAAACTTAGTTTTCAATAGGCCTGAATTTAGAGTCATTTCCTAGGTGTATAATCTCAAATAAATTAACTAATCTCTCCAAGCTTTAGTGCTCAGAGAATCATATTTATCTCACATCGATAAGTAAAATAGTATGTAAAGTATCTTGCCCAGTGCCTACCTCAACTTTCTCCTCTTACCCAGTACTTTAGTATTTTTGTTGAGACACAGAAAATGGAAAAGAAATGTTAACATTACCTGGTATTTTATTTTATCATGAGATTTCATTTTTCTTTGAACTTCTTAAATTTGATTTTCCTTTCTCTGAAACAAAAATAACTTTGTGGATCTATTAGCATTCTTAAGAAGTATTCTGCAGCAGAATAAAAGTAGAATAAGCAGGGAAAGGTGAAAATATTTCTTTTACTAAGGGAAGGAAGTACTAAAACACAAATGTATTTTTGGTAAGATGGTTAAAGATGAAATCTAAATTTTCAGATTTTTTTTGGTCATTTATGACCCTGTTTCTTGGTTTCTTAAACTATTTAAATTTTTCTTTGACAAGGAGAATACAGGTTTGGGGAAAGCAGCTATAAATCAAAATGCACCTTACACAGCTGTCAGAGATTGACTGACATGGTGCTGTTGTTCTGGAAGGTGTGTAGTATCTCAGTGGGGGGCAGTTCACATTCTGAAGCCCAGGGACTGTTCCCAGCAGGAACTGTTTTTCAGTAAGTTGCTTTGAAAGATGTTTTGCTTCATTTAAATGCCCTGTCAGAATAAACGTGCCACTTCTTATGCCCACCTTGTACTAGGTCAGCAACCTCTGTACTCTGATTGCCCCTGGCAACACTAAGCCATGTAGGTTAGCCTGCACAGGCAGGGTGATTGAAAGAAAAAAAAAAGGGAGAGAATATGAGGAACAGAGGAAGAGAAAGAGAAATAAAAAAGGAGACAGACAAATCTTTCATGGCTTCATAATACTTAGAAATTATGATTGCTTCAGAATTTTTAATAATCACCTCTGATCTCTTGTCTTAATAAATATACAAAGAATTTACTTCAGGTTTTTCATTTTAAGTTATATAAAAAGAGTTATTGTGTTTTTGTTTGTATATTGTATATAAAAAGAAAAAACTGCACCCATTTAGCCTAACCTCAAGTAATTTTTTTCTTTAACGTCAGTCATCTTGTTGCTAATAGCAACTGCGCCAGAACATAAGTCCACCTTATTTATACAGGGCACTTCTCACATTCTTTCTTTTTGTTTGAGATGGACGATTTGTTCGAATTTTGACCTTTCTTGCTCTTAGAGGCATAAGTTTGCACTGATTTATTTGGTTAAGACTGGATATTGTACCTGGTGTGGATAAGACTAGATTACATCTTCAGGAAATTGAACTTCTTTTTACCCTTTAGAACAAACAGCTTTCTGAAATAAATATGTTGGGTACAGTGTTAGCTTTTTTGTTTCTTATTTTTTTAACTTAACTCTGCTACCTAGAATCTTTTGGCTTTACGAAAAAGTAGTTTCCTTTTGCTTTATCGAAATGATATACACACTTTCTGAAACTTAATTTCTTGGTATGTTCTTGATAAAACTCAATGTTTTTTGGTAGTTGTTGATATGTATGCTTTAAAACTTTTATTTTAATATAATTCAAACTTACAGAAAATTGCAAAAATAGTGCAAGAAATAACCAGATTCACCAGTTGTTTACATTTTGCCCCATTTGCTTTATCATTCATGCTCACTTCTATCTCTCTCTCTCTCTCTCTCTCTCTCTCTCTCGCTCCCTCCTCTAGTTCTCTCTATATGTGTATCTGTGTGTATACATATGTGTGTATACATATGTATTTTTTTGAACCAGTTAAAAGTAAGTTGTAGATGTTTTGCCCATTTTTATATAACCCATTCTCTTATGTAACCACAGTACAATGATCAAAATCAGCAATTTTTATGCTGATACCATATTATTATCTCCATAGTCTATATTCAAATTACATCAATTGTCCCAATAATGTCTTTTATATTTATTTTTTATCTGGTTCAGAATGTAGTCCAGGATCATATTGTACTTAGGTTGTAAGTTTCTTTAGTTTCCTTTAAGCTGGAATGATTACTAGGCTTTTCTTTGTTATTTATGACCTTGACATTTTTTTTGACCAGACAAGTTATTTTGAAGAATATTTCCATGAATTTTGGTTTGTTTGACACTTCGTCATAATTAGATTCAGGTTATAGATTTGGGGCAGAAATACCACAGAAGTGATAGGCACAGAAAAGGCACATGATGTCAGTTTATCCCATTATTGGTAATGGTGATGTTGGTTACCTGGGTTAAAATGGCACATGCAGGTATCTCTACTATAAAGTTACTATTTTTTAACAAATAATTTGTGGGGAAGTACTTTGTGATTATGTATCTTGTTCCTCATCACATTTCATTTAGCATCCATTAATGATTCTTGCCTGAATCAATTACTATTAATTACTATAATGTTTACAAAATGGTGATTTTCTAACCTTCATCATTCCTTCTATATTTATTAGTTGGCAAACTAAGGAAAAATTTTCCCTTCTCCCCCATTCATTTGTTTATTTATTATTCTCTATATCAGTATAGATTTCTGGATTCCTATTTTTTCAATGGGTTACACTCCATTACTATTATTATTGACTTTGATACTCAAACTGTCCCAGGTTTGACCAGTAGGCACCCTTCAAACTGACTCCTACATCCTTTTGACATGTTTCCATCATTCTTTGAGCACTTCATTAATTTCCAGCACAACTAAATATTCCAAGATCATCATCTTGTCATTTTCCTGACCTAACCCTGGAAGGAGCCTTTATTCTGAGATCTGCTTACTACGTATAATAATTGAAACTGGAATGCTACTGCTTCTAGGCCTTCTCAGTGGCCACAGCTAGGATATAGGTGTGTCAGTTTATGTGTGTGCTACATCTAACAGATGCACTTCAGGTTCTAACCCAGCAGCAGGGAATTCATTCTAGTTCTCTCACGTTTGGATTTCTTCTCTATGTTTATATTTGCTTTCTCCAACAGTAAGAAACCCGAGAATGCTATTATTCTTAATATATTTAGTCATTTGCTCAATTGTAGAATACACAGAATGTAGTTTCAAAATTGCTAACCCATAACACTTTTAAAACAAACCTACTATAAAGTCATCACATGAAATTAAGAAACAGACCAATATCTCTTGAGTATAGATGTGAAAATTTTCAGAATATTAGCTAACCAAATTCAGCAGCAGAGTTTAAAAAGAATTACGTACCATAATCAAATGGGATTTACCACCCCCCCCCACCCCACACCACCCCAAGAAGGCAAGGTTGGTTTAACATCCAAAAGTCAGTGGATGTAATACACTATATCAAGAGAACACAGGACACTTATTTATATCAGTGTTCATCATGGAGTCTTATTCAATGGAGTATACTCCATTATTGTCATAATTTACTTTGACATTCAAATTGTCCCAATACATACACACAAAAAGGCATTTGACAAAATCCAACACGCTTTCATGATAAAAACACTCAACAAACTAGAGGAAAAAAAGGAACTCCATTAACCTGTTAAAAGACATCCACAAAAAACCTGCAATTAACATCATATTTAATGGTGAACGTCTTGAATGCTTTTTCCCTAAGATCAGGAACAAGACAAGGATGTCTTCCCTTTCCAGAACAATTAGGAAGAGAAAGAACTAAAGAGACATCCAAATTGGAAAGGAAGAAGGAAAACTATCTCTGTTTGGAGATGGCATGATTTTATATATAGAAAACCTTAAGAAATCCACTAAAAGACTATTAGAACTAGTAAGTGAATTTGCCAGTGTTTCAGGGTATAAAAGCTATATACAAAAGTTAGTTATTCTTTTACATACTAGCAATGAATAATTTGAAAATGAAATCAAGAAAGCAGTTCCATTTACTATACCATCAAAAAGAATTAAAAAGAAAACCCTACATCAAACCATATTCAAAAACTAACTCAAAATGGAGCGATGGTATAAAAGTAAAACCTAAAACTATAAAACTCTTCGTAGAAAACATAGACATAAATATTTGTGATCCTGAATTACACAGAGCCTTCTAAAATACAACACCAAAATCAGAAGCAGCGAAAGAAAAAAATAAATTGAACATAATCAAAAGTTTAAAATGTGTATGCTTCTAAAAATATCATCAAAAAAGTAGAAAGACGGCCCGTATAATGGGAGAATATTCTTGCAAGTAATATATCTGGTAGGGGACTTGTATCTAGAATATGCAAATGATAAAAAGACAAATACCCAATTAAAAATGGGCAAAGAAACAAATAGGCAAAGGATCTGAGTAGATATTTCTTCAGACAAGGTATATAGATCAACAATAGCACATGAAAATATGCTTAACATCACTAGCCATAAGGGAAATGCAAATTAAGACCACAATGAGCTACCACTTCCCACCTAACAGAATGGCTACAAACAAAAATGACACATAATAGCATATATTGGTGAGTATATGGATAAATTGGCATCTTCGTACACCACTGTTGGGAATGTGAAATGGTGCAACCCCTCTGGTAAGCAGTTTGGCCGTTCCTCAAAAGGTTAAACAAGATAATATGACCTAGCAATTCTACTCTTACGTCTATATTCAAGGGAAATGAAAACATATTTACATAAAAATGTATGCAGTGAATGTTCATGTGTGTGACATATGTGATATATGGATTAGCAGTGATATATTTAGGTAACTTATAAATATTGAGAACTGGAGACATGCTCAAAATATTTTTTTTACTGATAAGGAATAAATAAGTGTTCAAAAAAGCTTAGAGACCGTGGCCTTAGAGCAACAGTTCTCATACATTTGCATGCATCACACCCAGTAGAAATGTCTGTTGAAACACAGATTTCTGGGCCACATCCCCAGAGTTTCTAATTCAGTAGGTCTAGGATGGGGCCTGAAAGTTTGCATCTAACTGATTTCCAGGTGATGCCAGTACTTCTGGTGCAGGGGTCATTCTTTGAGAACTTAGTTGTCCTTCTTATTCTAAAGCTTACCTAGGAGGCTTGTTAAAGTATGGCTTTTCAGACCCCGTCCCTAGAAATTATGAATCATTAGGCGAGGTTTGGCTTCAGATTTTGCGTTAACAGTGACAATAGGTGATTCTGACTCCGTAGGCCTGAGGATCATCACTTTTTGAGAAATACTGCTTTGGGGCTTGCACAGTAGAGTGGTGGGATGTCAGGTGCCAGGTAGGAAGGAGCAGCACTGTCCCTTTTGTGAATTGGCAAACTGTTCTTCAGATACTCTCTTGGGCTAGGAATAAGTTCAGAGTCAGGAAAATTCTCTTTAGCTTTCCTTTTAAAGGACCTTGATAGAAAAGACATGAGTGAGTGTAAAGCATTCAATAAAGGAGAAATATTTAGGGGCTTCCCTGGTGGTGCAGTGGTTGGGAGTCCGCCTGCCGATGCAGGGGACACGGGTTTGTGCCCCATTCCGGGAAGATCCCACATGCTGCGGAGCGGCTGGGCCTGTGAGCCATGGCCGCTGAGCCTGCGCGTCTGGAGCCTGTGCTCCGCAACGGGAGAGGCCACAACAGTGAGAGGCCCGCATACCGGAAAAAAAAAAAAAAAAAGTAGAAATATTTAGAAGCTTTTCTTTTTCCTTGCAAGCTAGATTTATACTTAAGTTTTATTTGCAAACGCTTTTTCAAGACTGTGGATATTATGTAAAGTACCTTTTTTGTACCATTATTACATATATTTACAACTGTTTCTTTTCATTAGATACATTTATTGACTAAAAAAACTGGCAAAATGAAAGGAAAAAAATATTCATCCTGATCTCACTAACACTGTAAAACTTCTGAATTTCTTGGCAGTTCTTTTTTTTTTTAAATGCAGAGTTGTTGTTATTTGATTTCTTGGTGTCTTTACTTTGTATTAGTGATGATACTGTATATGCAGCTTTGTTTCCTTTTCTCCCTCTGAATTATTTGTCATAAATAATTTCCCTATGGTTTTGTGAAAACTTTATAAGTATGACCTATTGAATTATAGCTGTATCACCATTTATTTTACATTTTTAGATATTTAGGAGTTACAGTTCATACATTTTCATTAGACCCATAGAATATTATAATTGGAACTTTCAACTTTCCCATTTTACAGATAATTTAAGTGACTTTCCCAAAGTCACAAAGTTAAAAAGTGGTGGAGGTGGTGCTAAAACCTATTTCCTCACTTCTATGCTACTGACTATTCCAGTGTTATGCTGTGTACTTTAAAATTGACTAGAAATAGCATTAAATTTAAATTCACCGTTTGCTAGTTGTTTTCTGTCTGTCCCATTTGGTAGTTGTTTCTTTTTTCCTTTTTTTTCAACCTGCTTTGGGATATTTTGAGTATTTTTTATGGTTCCATTTTTATCTTCACTGTTGACTTGATTGTTCTATCCCACTTTTAAAAAAATTTTAGTAGTTTTCCTAAGGTTTAAAATATACATCTTTAGTTTATCGTAGTCTCTCTGCAAATACTTTTTTCAAAAAATACTTTAGAATAAAATAAATTCAGGCACATAACAAATATATCTTATTGATTTAGCATAGATAGATATGACATTTTCTACATTATTGACTTAATAATAAAGTAAATGTATTTCTCATATCATTCCCGATTTTTTTTTAATACAAAGGCTAACAAACCTGCTTTGTTCCTTAATCCAATTTCTGAAGTGGACAAATGTGAATTTTGGAATATTTAATTAGCCTTTATAGTCATATCCATTAACAATGCATACTTTATAAGGAAAGGTTTTTTCAAGTTTTTCTTCTTAACTGCAGTATTGCTAAGTAGACTTGGGACCATAGCATGCCCAAAGGCAAATAAACAAATCTTGAATCTTACTTTAAAACTATCGTGGATTTTTAAACTATGAATTTTACTATAAGGACATGAAACTGGAGTTTGTGTGTCTATATGTGATTTCTCTATGCATTTGCTATCAACATAATATGTTCATTGAAGCAGAGCTATAAAGGGACTCAAAAAAAATCACTAAACTTTTTTTAACAGAGAAGAAAACAGAGACTGTACTAGTTATTTATTGCTGCATCCCAAAATTTAGTGGCTTAAAACCGGTAACATTTACTGGTATTATCTCACAATTTCTTTGGTTTAGGAACCCTGATGGAACATAGCTGGGTCTTCAGGCTTAGAACTTCTCACAGGCTGCAGTCACCATGTCAATTAGGCTGTGGTCTCAACTTGGAGACGTTTCACTTCCTTACCCATTTGTATGTCTGTTGGCAGGATTCAGTTCTCAAGTACTACTGGAATGAGGGATCACTGACTTTTGACCTTATTTCCCATAGGCTTCTCCATAGGACAGCTCACAGCATGGCATCTGGCTTCTCTCAGAGTGAGCCAGAAAGAAAGCAAGCTAAAGAGAGAAATCACAGTCTTCTTATGACTTAAGTATTGAAGTAACATCCCGTCACCTTTACTGTATTCTGTTCATTAGGAGTGAATCACTAGTTTCAGCCCACAATCAAGGGGAGGGGATTGCACAAAGGTGTGAATATTGGGAGGGGTGATCATAGAGAGCCATCTTGGAAGCTGCCTCCCAATACAGATCCAGAGAAGTGAAGTATCCAAAGTCATACATACAGTTTCTTAGTGGCAAAGTAGGGTCAGCTTTCTGATTTCTCAATTCCCAGTCCACTATGCTTTTGCATTTTAGTCATTGAAAAGGAGTTGATGACATAACTCTTTCTCTTTGAGAAGAGAAATGACTTTTAATTTCCCCAGCTCATGAGATTATTTATAATATTGCAGTAGGGGAAGGATGCAGAGAGGGAAGCATAGCATAATATTACTAATTTTGCTTTCTACTCAATGGAAATCATGCCAAGTTTAGAAGCAAGGTTGTAAGGGAGAACTTAGAGATCTCCCAACTAAGCCTTCAAAATATGCAGCTAGACCCATATTTCTTAATTGGGCACTTCTATAATAGGCTCACATTTTAAAAGAAAATGATTGATGAGAACATTAGTATGCTCCGCAAGTCCTTACATAAATTACAGTACTAATACAATATATTATAGGCAAGTAGTGGTGTTAATAAGATTTAAAAATATGAAAGGCATCAGTAATAGTGTGCTTCGGTCCGTTGGTGCTATTGCCATCAAATGCTGAGGAATAACCTTATAGCGTGCCAGGGGTTGGAGTACAAAGGAGGACACCCCCAATTTGTGATTTGTAGAATAGATGCGTTAAAAAATAAGCAAGACAAATTATCGCTACTGCTGCCTTCTTAATGTTATGTTCTTAGAGCAGTTGTTAGTTCCAGAAGAAGTGATAAGAATCAACATCCAGTCAAACTTACTGTTTTATCACTGTAGTAAAGCATGGCTAGCTAATATACACCTAGCAAACAAGGATTTGTTATGTCTCTCTCAAGTACTTGAGATTTTTTTTTTTATGGTCTAAAATACAATCCATAACAAAAATAGAAGACAGACATTCCTCTGTTATAGATTGTGAAGACTGCTAAGAAAAAAAGAACAAGGAATGTTAAGATATAGAACTTTCTTGGTTATTAATGAGTAAAACATGTTTTTTTAAAAAGATGCTTTGAATGACCCCCTCTTGTCACTGATATATCTCAATGCAAAAATTACTTCTTCAGAGAGGTATTTCTTGACCACCCAGTCTAAACTTACTCCTTCCCTGTTACTGTCATTATCAGGTTATCCCGTGTAATTGTTCATAGCACTTACCTATTTTTAAAAATTGTCTATTATGAGACCAGATACTTTTTCTATCTCATTCACAACTGGATTCCAAGAATTTAAAATACTACCTGGAATATAGTAGATATTTAATACTTATTTGTTGAATACAGTATTCCAAACACATACAGCAAAAGAATATGTATATCAGAGTTTTCCAAACTTTCACCTTTAGAGTGCCTATAGTTTTTTTCACAGCACCCCTAGACCAATGAAATTAATGAGCATGATTTACAGTTAAAACTGTGAACTATCTCATCTAGTAATTTGTGTGGTATCCAATAGATGTTCAGTATAGCTGTGTTTCCTTCAAAAATTTAAAATATCCTACAATACTGCTGTAAGTTCACTATAGCTCCCTGGGGAACCATAGTCTAAAATGATTCATCTCATTTTTTAATGCCATAAATTGAAAGTTTGGATGTCCAGGAAAGAGGCTCAGTCTATTCCTATGAATACATGCAGTACAGAGAGCATCAGAGTCATTACCAGATCAGGGTCTGATGCATCGACTTAGAAGGATCAATCATAGTAAATACCTAAGTAATTAGAATCGGGGCACGTTAAATAATTCTAGAGCAGAGTCAGGCTGCTAAACAACTCAAGAACCTCTAAGGTCAGATCTAGAAGTGGGTGAAATATCATAATTCAGAGTATTGATAGGTAGATGTGTAAACTCACTGGCCTTTGTATAATAAAAAGACTTCTGGGCTAATTCTGCTGTTTTTCAATCAGCAGCTGAGAGGATGGCGTAGCACTTCACCTCCTAATGGATCCTCTCTTCTCTGGCTCTTTTTGGGTATTTCCCAAGATTCTGCATAGGATCTTCCTTTGTGACGAGGATTAAGATAGATACAGATTACAATTGTTTACAAAACATAGAATTAAATAGTTTATATTTCTAAACACTCTACAATACCAAGTGCATTTCAAGATATTTTTTGCCTCTCTTTGATTTTCAGTTTTAATAAAATGTCAAATAAATATTCAGCTTTGTACTGAAAGCACTTTAAGCTATTTATAGTTTCATTTCTTTCCCTTCTAATTGCTGGAGTCTTTAACAGTTAGTGTATATCTTAATAATTGTGTTAACTTATCTATATGAACTTAGGTTAATGTATATCTTAACTTTTCTAAGAATAAAATATGACTCATAAGTATGTAGTATTTTAAAGATTCAACTGCACTGAGTCAAGGCAAGTGAAATAATCTTAACTCTTTCCCAAAGAGTCAAGTGATAAATGTATTTTAGCTAGGAAAAAAAAACTTCCCAAATTAGAATTTTCAGATAGACACACACTGGTGTAGTAGAAAAAACATAGTAGAAGACAGAAAATCCATGTCCTACCCCAGCTCTGTGCTCATTAGTGGCATAACCTTGGGCATGGCTGTAAACTTGCATAATTTTTCTCATTTGTAAAAATCAGAATAGTTTTCCTACCTTGGTTACTTCACAGTATTGTTGTAATAATTTTTTAAAAGTTGCACCTGTGTTGTACAAAGGACATAGAATATGAACTCAGAAGAATTTGATATTGATACATGACATTCTTTTCCATTTATTCACTGTGTGGTTCAGCCTAGCCATTTTCTCTCTCTTAGTCTTGGTTTCATACCTGTAAAATGAACATGCTAATAGTATCCTCATAGAATTATTGGGAATATCAAACAAGATAATGCTTTTAGTATCAAAATTGTAGTCTGAGTACAAAATATTATTATCATATTGAGGAGAGTTTCCCTGCACTGAAAATGACATTGGGCCAGATGACCCATAGGATCCTTTGTAAATCTCTTTTAGATAAATGATCTACATAATATCACAATATTATGATCTACATAATATGGCAATATTTTTATACTTATGAATCTTTTCTGCTAGAAGGAAACTTAAAAATCATCTCCTTAAATGTCCTCTCCGTTATTCTAATTATAATGGCACTCAGCCCAGGAGTCAGTTTTATGTACAAAGGTGAAACAATCACACTAAAAAAAGCTTGTTTTTATGAACAAGAAAAGCCTACAGTTTTCATGACATAAAGCTTTTAAATACTGGGATCATTGAGATAATAAAATCTGTAATCTTAATGTATATAAATTTAAATTAAAATTGGTTAAAATAGGCAAGCTTATGGTGAACACTTTTTATAAAAGCATAAGAACAGTACTGATATGTATTAAAATCTTACTATATGCTAGGCTTTATAATTGTTAGCAGATTCTTAACCCTCTTCTAATCAGCCACCACCAATTAATTGGAGTTGAAACATCCCTAACTTGTAACAACCTATAATAGTAAGATGCCTGCTAGTTTATTTAGCATACATGACACTGTAATTTAACAAGATCTTAATAAGGGTTCCTTGTATTCTGTTAGCTTATTTTCTAAATTCTATCTCTAATCAAAATGTATTCAAGCAAACAAATATATTTTGAATGTTTTTCTTACATGGACAGGTTCCTGGCCATTCCTCTTTCTACCTACCTTGTAGCTTGGTAAAATACAGCAAGAAAAGATGTGGAAAGGTTGGAAAGTAGCAGCTTTCTTCCACATATCTCTTTATACTTAGAAATTCAGAGCTCTTGTCCCCAGCCCCAGTTTTTTGAGAGAATCTCTGAATAAGATCTCCATTGTCATCCTCTGGAGGACAAAGAATTTAATAACACTTCGTTTAAGATTTTGCCTTGATTTCTTCTCTAAATGATAAATTAGTTGGATGCCAACTGATTTAACAAATTAGAACTGGAAGAGTAAATAATTAGAAAGCGTGAGTGGCAACAGCAAGAGATGTTATTGTCAGTAGGTTCCTCTTAGCAGTATAATCTACTTTTATGAAATCAGTCAGAAGTATCTAGAAGGAAAATGAATAGGTAAAGCTAGCCACTTTTGTGAGGAAAAAAAAGAAATAAGAGAATGGGTAACTGTTATAGAATAAAAGATGTAAGAGACATATTGACTTAATCAGTAAAGAACTCATTTCAATCTTGATTCGAGTAAATAAATTGCAAAAATACATCTTTGAGAGAGTTGAAGAATTTGCACTCAAACTGGGTATTAGGTGATATTAAGAAATTATTGCTAATTTGGGGGGGTATGATACCATGAATATGTTAGAAAAAAGAAGGCCCTTATCTGTTAGAGATACATACTGAAATATTTAGAAGTAAAATAATATGATTGTCTGGAACTTTCTTTAAAATTGCCTCAGGGGGGCTTCCCTGGTGGCGTAGTGGTTGAGAGTCCGCCTGCCCATGCAGGGGACATGGGTTCGTGCCCCGGTCAGGGAAGATCCCACATGCCGCGGAGCGGCTGGGCCCGTGAGCCATGGCCGCTGAGCCTGCGCGTCCGGAGCCTGTGCTCTGCAACGGGAGAGGCCACAACAGTGACAGGCCCGCATACTGCAAAAAAAAAAAAAAAAAAAAAATTGCCTCAGGGGGAAAATTCAGGTTGGAGGTAGATAAAACAAGATTTGCAGAATTGTGCTATTTATTGAAGCTGGGTTATAGAATTTCATTATACTGTGCTGTCCACTTTTGTATATGTTTTTAAATTCTAGTTTCTATTTTTTTTTTTAATTGAGAAACAATGTTAGCCATTTTCTCCCAGCAAAAAATTTATCATGGTTGTTGGTGGTTATTAGTTGCAAAGTTAATTATACCACTGGACGATTTCAGAGTTAGAGTCTCACCTCAGATTTTCTGTAGCATTCTTTGGTAGAAGATGTCTGGTTTTTCTTTGACAACCGCATATTTCTTGGTAGAGAACAGGACCAAAATCCTTATATGAAGATGTCCTCCTATCTATTTAGTTTCCAAAACCTGTCTCTGTGTGTAATCTTTATATCTTCAACTTTAATTTTGAAAAAAATAGGACAAAATAGAGAATAGGCAAAATCATGGTTAACGTGGGGAAGTAAAAGCAAGAACAGATGGGAATGCATGGTGAGAGGGAATTATAGTGCCCAAAGTATCACTGACTGGAACCAGATGTGACTGTATTTTCAGGTGAGAAAATTCTCATGAGGGGGTAATTTCCTATGTGATAAAGCTGTAGACGCATGATAAAAATATTGTGGAAGATGTTACTCAAGACCTTCAGTCAACCCAAAAATTAAACTTAGCTGCTATTTTATATCCTTTCCAAAGGAAATATTTTCTTTTTTAAAAAAATATATCTTAGGTTTAATTTTAATACTGTGAAAGTGACATAGTAATATAACAGGAAGCTTTTTGAAAAGAGAAAACTATATAAACCAAACAACTGATATCATTTGTGTATCACTCTTTCCAGTCTTTTTATCTGCATGTGATGTAGTCATACAGACAAAATACATGTTGTGATTTTTTTCACTTATAGTTATTTCATTTGCATCTTCCAAACGCTTTTTAAATATCTTGCAATCTCACAGACTTTCTGAAAAGTACATTTATTCATGAGTACAGTGACAAACGACTATCAGACATATTCTCAGAAGTCCTAATTATGATTTGGCCTTTAAAAAATAGTTAACCATTAGTTTTTTAGTTCATTTCAATATATTTTATTAGGACTAACTCTTATACCCGAATAATGTAAAATATATTTCCTTAACTGGGTATGTGCAAAAGTGGTTTTGATCAAAGAACATGAAAATCTATGGAATCACACTCTGTTTTGTGCACCAAGACTTGTGCCTTGCTTGAAGCATCTGCTTCTTTGGCTGAACTATAGTTAGAAAGATTTCATTCCAGTACTCTTAGGTGAGATAAAATTTGAATATATTATATGGTTCAAATGCCTTGCTTTCCACCCTAGGATATCACTGAAATCAGTGGTATGATACACAATTCAGTGACCCAAGTCTGAGATTTGCCTTGATAAACTCTGAGTAAGAAGATAAATTCTCTGTGGAAGCAACCACTTTACTTTCTATGTTGAAGACAGACAATTGTGCATCTCATCGTTGGAGCATTACTTATTCATAGTTGTAAGAAGAACCCTGCTGAGCCACTATAAATATTTAAGTAGTTATCACTACCAAAGAAGATACAAAAGAGGAAGTAGGAATTACAATGGGAAAAATTAAAGACAGAATTATTTGTGTTTTGATTCTAAGTTGGCTCTAACACATGAGAGGTTCAGCTCCCTTCCCAAGCCTGAGCTAGGCTCACAATGGGGCTGGTAATCGGTTACCTTGTAAGACTGCTGTGAGGATGACATGAGATAATGTACTTAAAACACACAGCTCGGGCTTCCCTGGTGGCGCAGTGGTTGAGAGTCCGCCTGCCCATGCAGGGGACATGGGTTCGTGCCCCGGTCCGGGAAGATCCCACATGCCGCGGAGCGGCTGGGCCAGTGAGCCATGGCCACTGAGCCTGCGCAGCCGGAGCTTGTGCTCCGCAGTGGGAGAGGCCACAACAGTGAGAGGCCCGCGTACCGCAAAAAAAAAAACAAACCAAAAAAACCACACAGCTCTTGGCACACAGTGAATGCTAGAGAAATGGTAGCTGTTATGCTTGGTTCCCTCCTTCCCCTCATTTCACTCTACCCCTATCCATTTAATCACTACGTCTTATGGTTGGGTTGTTTTTTGAGTTATATCTCTGAAATTTCTTTCACACCCTGTGTCCTCTGTCACTGCCCTGTTAAAGGCCATCATTGTCTCTCAGACGGTTTACTGCAAGAGGCTACTAATAGGTCTCACTGCCTGTAGTCCATTCTCTACTTCACATCTAGAATGATCACAAAGCTGGATATGTCATTCCTATGCTTTAAAATTCTTCAGTGCCTTTAGACAAAGTCCTACTTCCTTAACATGGCTTGTGTATTGCTGCTGCCTAACTCTCGCCATTCTCCCGAACACTCTGCTTTACCTGTGCTGCACTGTTTTCAGCTCCACTGCCTGAAACATTCCTCCTCCCCCTTCACCCTATCTTTAAGTGTTGGTTCTCCTAAGAGCTCCCTTTGTTCTAAGTAATATAGATTTTAATTATGTTTATTTCTCAGTGTTTTATCCTCCCCAAAACTGTTTTAAGTTCCTTGATCAGGGACAATGTCTGTCTTGTTGGTTAGGAGCTTTATAAATATTGGAAGGGAAAAGTAACAGGGGGAAAGGAGGAGAGAGAGAGAAAAAAACAACAGAATTCTTTCTAACACATGCACTATTTTTGTGTTGTTGAGTTGAATTGAGTTGCAAAAAATTTTGCCTTTATGTTAAATTCAACTTCTATTTTTGCATTTGCTTTTCCTAATACCATACTTATATTTTTGCATGCATAATTAAGGGGAGGTGCTTTACAATGTATAGCTTCTATCTCAAATCTCAGTATACTACATAATCTTGCGTCTCACCCCCCCCCCCACTCCTACCCACCCCAGTAAAAATCTGTCCTTTTTCCACTAGCCAGTAAAAGGGATTAATTGGTTTCTGGGTATTTTTTACCTGTATAAATTATGTGAGTGTAGCATAAAGCCCACCCTAACAGAGCTATGCTGTGCTCTTTTTGAAGTTGGATTAAGGGTGCACTAAACAGGGTGTGCCCATTAAATTATAATGTTGAAAAGCTTGAATCCTGGCAACACATACTGCCGATATTTGGGGTTTTAGTAGGATTAGCTCTACTATGAAAGAATTTGAGAACTTATGTTCCTGTGAAACCGTGTTTGTGGGTTAATTCGATATGAAAAGAGATGAGCTGCTTTTCCTTCTATGCCCAAAAAAGATTTATTTGTTTATACTCTGGGGATTTGAAAAATATATAGAAAATTAGCATCTCATGAGGTATTTTAATCCTCATTAATCTATACAATAATGTTTTCTTATTCATGTTATTGAAATATAACACTAAAAACACTTCTTAACTAAATGACATTCTGGGAAGGGAAAAACTACAGCTACAGTAAAGAGATCAGTGGTTCTGGCGGGGGGCAGTTGGGGGGAGGGATGAATAGGTGGAGCACAGGATTTTTAGAGCAGTGAAAGTATTGTGTATGATACTACAGTTGTGGGTACATGTCATTTTACATTTGTCAAAACACGTATAATATACAACATAAAGAGTGAACCTTTTGGACTTTGGGCTATATTGATGTAGATTCATCTTTTGTTTTTTGAATTTTCTTTTATTCATTTTCTATATAGCAAGTTCTTATTAGTTATCTGTTTTATACATATTAGTGTATACATGTCAATCCCAATCTCCCAATTCATCTCACCACCACCACTCCGCCCCGCGGCTTTCCCCCTTTGGTGTTCATACGTTTGTTCTCTACATCTGTGTCTCTATTTCTGCCCTGCAAGCTGGTTCATCTTTGTAACAAATGCACCAGTCTGGTATGGTTGTTGGTAGTGGGGGCGGGGGTTGTGCATGTGGAGGGGATAGAGGGAATATGGGAACTCTGTAATCTCTGCTTAATTTTGCTGCAAACCTAAAACTGCTAAAAACACAAAATTATAATTATCTTTAGTGTATTTTTTCCTGAATTGCCCACAAATTTTTAACAACTTGGATCTATAGAATGTCTTCTATTGTAAATTATATGCCTACCAGCAAAGTAGATTCATATATGAAAAAAAACTTATTGAAATCTTTTGCATTTTCAAAATTTGAGTTGGCTTTTTCTTTTTCTTTCTGCCATGTTTTTTAGTTTATTATTTCTGCTTTTATCATACTATTTTCTTCCTTATATATTATGATTGTTATTTACTTGATTTCATGGGTCAAATGCTTCAGTCATTTACCTTTCCATGCTTCTTGTTTTCCAATAGATTTATGTCTACTAAAGCCTCTAGACTTTTTTTTCTGAGACCTGCTTTGGCTATATCTCATAAATTTTTATATAGTGTTCTCATTGTTATCTATTTCTTAATAGTATGCAGTTCCTTTTTAATTAATATTTAATCCTAGAGGGTTTTTGTTCAGTTATACATATAAATATATCTATTCTTTTTCAGATTTTTTTCCATTATAGGTTATTACAAGATATTAAATATAGTTCCCTGGGCTATACAGTAGGGCTTTGTTGTATATCTGTTTTATATATTAATGTATATGTGTTAATCCCAAGCTCCTAATTTTTCTTCCCCCCGCACCCCAACCATCCCTTTTGGTAACCTTGAGTTTATTTTCTATGTCTGTGAGTCAATTTCTGTTTTGTAAATAATGTTCATTTGTATCATTTTTTTAGATTCCACATATAAGTGATTTCATATGATATTTGTCTTTCTCTGTCTGACTTACTTCACTTAATATAATAATCTCTAGGTCCATCTGTGTTGCTGCAAATGGCATTATTTCATTTTTATGACTGAGTAGTATTCCATTGTATATATATACCACATCTTCTTTATCCACTCATCTGTCAGTGAACATTTAGGTTGCTTTCATGCCTTGGCTGTTGTAAGTAGTGCTGCTATGAACATTGGGGTGCATGTATCTTTTTGAATTAGGGTTTTCATCTTTTGCGGATATGTGCCCAGGAGTAGGATTGCAGGATCATGTGGTAACTCTATTTCTAGTTTTTTTAAGGAGCCTCCATACTGTTCTTCATAGTGGCTGCACTAATTTACATTCCCACCAACAGTGTAGGAGGGTTCCTTTTTTCCGCACCCTCTCCAGCATTTATTATTTGTAGACTTTTTAATGATGGCCATTCTGACTGATACAAGGTGATACCTCAGTGTAGTTTTAATTTGCATTTCTCTAATAATTAATGATATTGAGCATCTTTTTATGTGCCTGTTGGCCATCTGTATGTCTTCTTTGGAGAAATGTCTATTTAGGTCTTCTGCCCAGTTTTTTATTGGGTTGTTTGGGTTTTTTTTGATAAGCTGTATGAGCTGTTTGTATATTTTAGAAATTAATCCCTTGCCAGTAGCATTGTTTGCAAATATTTTCTCCCAGTCTGTAGGTTGTCTTTTCAGTTTGTTTATGGTTTCCTTTGCTATATAAAAGCATTTAAGTTTAATTAGGTCCCATTTGTATATTTGTTCATTTTTATTTCCACTATAGGAGACAGATAAAAAATATATATTGCTGTGATTTATGCAGAGAGTGTTCTCCCTATGATTTCCTTTAGGAATTTTATAGTATCCCATCTTACATTTAGGCCTTGAATCTATTTTGAGTTTATTTTTGTACATGTACTAATTTCATTCTTTTACATGTAGCTGTCCAGTCTCAACAGAGACTGTCTTTTGTCCATAGTATATTCTTACCTCCTTTGTCATAGGTTAATTGACGATAAGTGTGTGGGTTTATATTTCTGGGCTTTTTATCCTGTTCCATTGATCCATATGTCTCTTTTTGAGCTGGTACCATACTGTTTTGATGACCGTAGCTTTGTAGTATAGTCTGAAGTCAGGGAGCCTGATTTCTCCAGCTCTGTTTTTCTTTCTCAAGATTGCTTTGGCTATTCGGGATCTTTTGTGTTTGCATACACATTAAAAAAATGTTGTGAGGGGCTTCCCTGGTGGCACAGTGGTTGAGAGTCCGCCTGCCGATGCAGGGAACACGGGTTCGTGCCCCAGTCCAGGAAAATCCCACGTGCCGCAGAGCGGCTGGGCCTGTGAGCCATGGCCGCTGAGCCTGTGCATCCGGAGCCTGTGCTCCACAACGGGAGAGGCCACAACAGTGAGAGGCCCGCGTACCGCAAAAAAAAAAAAAAAAAAAAAAAAAAAATGTTGTGTTCTAGTTCTGTGAAAAATGCTTTTGATAGTTTGATAGGGATTGCACTGAATCTGTAGACTGCCTTGGGCAGTATAGTCATTAACAGTATTGATTCTTCCAATCCAAGAGCAGAGTATACCTTTCTGTCTGCTGTGTTGTCTTCAGTTTCTTTTATCAGCATCTTATAGTTTTTGGAGTACAGGTCTTTTGCCTCCTTAGGTAGGTTTATTTCTAAGTATTTTATTCTTTTGTATGTGATGGTAAATGGGATTGTTTCCTTAATTTCTCTTTCTGCTCTTTTGTTGTTAGTGTATAGGAATGCAAGAGATTTCTGTGTATTAATTTTGTATCCTGCAACTTTACCAAATTCATTGATTAGCTCTAGTAGTTTTCTGGTAGCATCTTTAGGATTTTCTATGTATAGCATGTCATCTGCAAACAGTGACAGTTTTACTTCTTCTTTTTCAATTTGGATTCCTTTTATTTCTTTTTCTTCTCTAATTGCTGTGGCTAGGACTTCCAAAACTATGTTGAATAAAAGTGGTGAGAGAAGACATCCTTGTCTTGTTCCTGATCTTAGAGGAAATGCTTTCAGCTTTTCACTGCTGTGTATGATGTTAGCTGTGAGTTCATCATATATGGCCTTTATTATGTTGAGGTATGTTCCCTCTATGTCCACTTTCTGGAGAGTTTTTCATTGTAAATGGATGTTGAATTTTATCAAAAGCTTTTTCTGCATCTATTGAAATAATCATATGGTTTTTATTCTTCAGTTTGTTAATGTGGTGTATCTTATTGATTGATTTGTGGATACTGAAAAATCCTTACATCCCTGGGATAAATCCCACTTGATCATGGTCTATGATCTTTTTAATGTATTGTTGGAGTCAGTTTGCTAGTATTTTCTTGAGGATTTTTACATCTATGTTCATCAATGATATTGGCCTGTAATTTTCTTTTCTTGTGGCATCTTTGTCTGGTTTGGGTTTCAAGGTGATGGTGGACTCATAGAATGAGTTCAGAAGTTTTCCTTCCTCTGCGATTTTTTGGAATAGTTTCAGAAGGACAGGTGTTATCTCTTCTCTAAATGTTTGATAGAATTTGCCTGTGAAGCCATCTGGTCCATGGACTTTTGTTTTTTGAGGGTTTTTAAATTACTGGTTCAATTTCATTACTGGTAATTGGTCTGTTCATATTTTCTAGTTTTAACTGGTTCAGTCTTAGGAGATTGTACCTTTCTAAGAATTTGTCCATTTCTTCTAAGTTGTCCATTTTATTGGCATGTAGTTGCTCATAGTAGTCTCTTACGATCCTTTGCATTTCTGTGGTGTTGGTTGTAACTTCTTTTTCATTTCTGATTTTATTGATTTGGGCCCTCTCCCGTTTTTTCTTGATAAGTCTGGCTAAAGGTTTATCAATTTTGTTTAACTTTTCAAAGATAAAGCCAGATTTTAGTTTCATTGATCTTTCTAATTTTTTTAACCTCTATTTCATTTATTTCTGTTCTGATCTTTATGATTTCTTTCCTTCTGCTAACTTTGGGTTTTGTTGGTTCTCCTTTCTCTAGTTGCTTTAGGTGTAAGATTAGGTTGTTTGAGACTTTCCTTGTTTCCTGAGGTAAGCTTGTATCACTATAAACTTCCTTCTTAGAACTGCTTTTTCTGTGTCCCACGGGTTTTGGATCATGGTGTTTGGATTCGTTTTTCTTTTTTGTGTTTATATGTATTATGGATTTTTGGTTTGTGGTTACCATGAGGTTTTTGCATAGCATACTATAGTTATTTATGGAGTGTTTTCAATTTACAGGTGCTTGCTTAGTATTTGTTTGTTTTGATGACTTTATGACAGTTTTTATTGCATTATGATCAGAATCTCTAAACCAGTGCATGATCAGTTTTCAATGTTCATTCAAAAATGTGTATTCTGTCTGTGCTGGACAGAAAGTTCATATGTGTGCACATGTATGTGTTCATAAATAAAATATCTTAGATTATTTTGAAACACCTAGGAACATTAGGCCTATAATCTCACTGGGAATAGCTGGGTGAAGCTGAGTAAGAAGCCTACCCCCACATACACTTAGTTAGGGAGGTCATTCACTCCTCGGCTCCAGCCAACTGTCTATATATGTACACATACATATAAACATATACCTATAGATAGTTGACCTGGTTCATTATTTAAACACTCAGTCCCCTTACTTATATTTTATTGATTAAATTGTAAAATGTATGTTATAGTTTCCACTTTGATAATGGTTTGTCAAAGTCTTCTTTCATTCTAAATTATTTATTTGATATACTTCGATACTTTGCCATTTGTGCATAAAAATTCAAAACTGCTGCATGTCATATAGTCTACCTTTCATTAGAGTGCTTGTTGATTATTTTAGCCTTGACTTCTTTTATCTGACATTAATATTGCAACTCCTTTTTTTTTTTTTGCTAGCTTTTTACCTGGAATATTGTTATTTGTCCATTTATTTCCATTTTCCCCTATCATTTTATTTTAGTTGAATTGTCGTCTTTTTTATTATTATTAATCCTGAGCATCCATATATAACATTTACCACATTTGGTCTTATTTAGGCCATCTAGCTTTTTTTTTTTTTTTTTTTGGTCATCATTTCTTATTATGTTTAGTTTTCTCTTTTTCTGAATTTTGCTAGCTTGATCACATTTTCTTGCCCCCTCCCCACCTTTTTACTTTTGGTTCGTGGTGTGAAAGTCACAACTGGTGCCCCTTAAGCCAGATGAAAACACACTTGTGTTCCTTGGCCCACACACTGCTAAAACATTTTTTTAAATTATTTGCCAACTTTTAAAAAGCTACAGATTTGTATATGGGTATTTTTTGGAACTGGCTAAGAGGAAATTGGATTGAATATACATTTAGTTTGGATTTGGGGGCTATATTTATGTGGCTTAGAGTCACTTTCATGTATAGTAGAGTTCTTGCCAGCCATCCCAGCAGAAGATTGCCTTCAAAGAAGTTCTTACAGCCCACTGTGCTGACTCCATTTCTTTCTAGGCCAGAAAGGTTACATCACCTCAAAAAGACCCATTAGGGTATGGAGGAAATTGGGGAGGGAGCAGTAAGTGATGAAGATATGTGGGTTGTGTTTGGGATTGAGCAAAGGAGGCCTAGTTTGTCAGTATAGGTACACAGACAGCAGCACGTCTCTCAGGAGTTTGGTGCTCAGACTTATTAGATAGTTTGTTAGAAAATGTAACTCATATTCTTTCCCACTACTTCACCTTTCTTCTTGCCTTTTACTTTCCTGTTCTCTCCCTCTCTTTGGAATATGTATATAAGTAGTTGGGGTAATATCACATGAAGATTGCTATGTTAGTGTACTGTACTTCAGAAAGGAATGGAATTCTAAAGAAAGTTTGCTAAGAGTACAGAGCATGAAGCTCACATGTTGGAAAACAGAAACTCCCTCAACTTCATGGCAATCTTAGCTCAGAAAGATACTGTCTCTACTGGCTTAGGCTAATCCCATCCCTATCATTTCCTGAGTGTCTACCATAAAACCTCTTCTCTCCCATGTCTCCCCTTTGGCTTCAAAGCTTAGCTCTTTGAAAGTGGGTTTGCCCTGTGTCTCTTTCCTCTCATCTCATTTACTCTTAAACTTGCTGCAGTCTGCCTGCTCTTTGCATCACTTTGCTGAAACTAAGCTGCCTAGAGTCATCTCTCTAGGATGACCTCCCTTCTGTCAAATTCATTGAACATGTTTCAGTTCTTAACTCACTAAACCTCTCTGTGGCATGTATCACTGTTGTTCAGCCCCTCCTTGGTAATAATCCAGGCTCTTGCTCTTGCATCTGTGTCAGTATGCTCTCCTGGTTGTGACTTTACCCAGTCTTGTTCAGTGACTTCTCTTCCTTGCTGTGCTCTTTAAAGACTAGTATTCCCTAGGGTCTGATTCCACTTTCTTCTCTTCTAAATCCCACATTCTACCTGGGACACTTTATCTTACTTCCATGGCTTCGATCACCACATATGTGCTGTTAACTCTCAAATTCATTTCTCTTCTGAGCTCCTGACCTATATTTCCAAGAGTGTTTTGGTGTCTCTGGTGGAGGTCCCATTGTATCAAAAATTGGACATGCCAAAAGCTGAACCCATCATTTCCTCTGCCCATATGCTCAATTCCATTCCTGTGGTCTGTGCTTCCTTTTAAAACTGTTTCTCTTCTATTAAGAGTGCAGTGTTAATATCTCCTTAATTTCCCAAGTTAGAAGCATGGGTGGCATCTTCAGTTCTTCCCCTCTCCCTCATTCTCATTTGACCATTCTACTGATTTCTCAAATTCTTCATCTCTTCTTCATCCCTTCTACCACTTTTCTGTCTAGCTGTCACCTGCTGAGGTTTAGTCACCCTCAGAAGTCATTCCCAGACTTCCCTCCTTTTCTCTCATCCCCCCAACACACACACACACACACACACACACAGATACCCAGAGGAGAGTACTCCTCATATATGCTTTCATAGCACTCATTATGTAGTTTTGTTTAGGACTTACCACAGTGCATTATAATGGTGTGTTTACCTGCCTGTTCCTATATATAGCCTTCCCTACACTTTGAGATCCCAAAGGGTAGTGACTATATCATATTCATCTTTGTGACCTCTGGGATATGGTCGACGGTAGAAATAAATGCTTATGGAATAAATTTAAATTAGAAGCAAGAGATATTAGCCATTGAAGTAGGTTTCACAGAAGGTTGTAAAATCCGTGTTTTTTTGACCTTATATAAAAATTTGTAAATACCATGTAAGCAGTCTTGCCTCCTGTCACTATGATTTCTTGGGGACTTTTCTAGGTTTTAAGAATCTTGAGTTTGAAATTTCTTTCAGGCATGGACATGAAGAAAAATTACAAATATCAATTTTATTCTTACAAAGTAATGATTTTTATAAATTCACTACACAAAATGCTAAAATATTTTGAATTATTTCACCGAGAGGCAAAGTGTGGAAGGGAATACTCAAAAATTATATCAGTTGCTGTTGATGCGTAATATTTGCCCAATAATGACAGTAAATTCCATTATTCATGGTAGTTATGTTCTATAAAATCACTGCAATCAGTTTAGCAGAAACTGAACCATTGCTCTTGGAAGAATATAGGATTAGGTTCCTGCAAGCCTCTGGTCACATTTTTGTCAACTGAGCATACATAACTTTATGTGTGTTTCTGATTAAAGACACCTTATTTAATATATAGTGTTGACTAACTTTGAACTCACAGCCAACAGCACTATAATGCGTGCCTGAACAAAGCTTATCTACTGCACGTATTTTCTCCATAAGGCACATCACAACCTTCTTGCACTTAGAACACTAGACAGTACTTCAGCACTGTGCTTGGGAGCCATTTTAAATCTCAAAATCACCAACAAAAAAGCATGAAAATAATGACTACAAATGACTACAAAAGCACCACAAGTATTGATTTTGAGGTTACAAATAAATTTTAGTGAGTAAGAAGATTGACAAATACAGAATCTGTGAATAATGAGAATTGACTCTATTTGATGTTTTCATTCTATGCCAGGCCTTAGCGATATCAAGATGAATGAGTGCAGACCTTATTAAGTGGATTGTGTTAGGGTTTTTGTGTTGAGATGGTTTTCCTTCTCTTCCTCCTCCTCCTCTCCCTCTTTTTTCATCTTCTTCAAAATTTCTTTAATAAAATGACAAAATAAAATGACAAGTTTAAACTCTAATTTTATAACATTGAATTAAGAAGTAAATAGTTATCTATTATGGGTGGTAGGACTTCTGTATGAAGTTCATCAATATATTACTTGATTCACACTCCTGAAATAGTCTCTGATTTTTTAACAAAGAGAGAAATGGGTATTATATCAGGAACAAAAATTTAAAGTAAATACAATTAAAAGCAAGCTTTTGGTGCCAGATTTAGAAAGGCTATCTACACCAAGATTACATAAAACCACCTGTCATTTTCTTATAATAATTTATGTCTACTTTTCTATCTTCTCTTTTTATAATTTTCTCTTCCGGCAGACGTTCAGTGGGTGCCTACAAAGCCAAACTGATGGAGTCTGATGGACGTGGTTTCTAGTACTTGTTTTTTGTACTTATTAGCTATGTGACTGGGCAAGTTTAACTTCCTGAGCATGCTATTTCCTCAGTTGTAAAATAAGGATGATGAGGGATTTCTCCAATTGTAAAATGAGAATAATATTAATGAGAAAATCTTCACTTGTAAAATGAAGCTAATATTATGAGGATGAAATGAGATACTATATAAAAACTATGCAGACTAACTAGAGCCTGACATTGCTTTTTTTTTCTTCATTTCCCCAGAGAGAGTAGTAGACTCTCTAAACACTTGTGTATTAGAGAAGATGGCTCTATTGCCTTCATAGGTAAATGTTGCTGTGTAAAGAATTCTTAAGCCACAACTGTCTTCTTCCAAAACTTTTTAAATATTGCTTTCTTACGTTTCATGTAATCCTGTAGAGAAATCTGAAGCCAACCTGTCTTTTGTATATATGTAGATAAACAGTTATCCTGCCTTCATGCCATAATACTTAAAGTTTTTCATCTGATCAAATTCTGTCTTAAGTTCAATTTTTTTTTTCCTTAGGAAAAGCAATAGTCTTTTATTAACTTCGCAGTAGCAGGTGAGTTCTTTCAAGTATAATTCATAATCTGTCTAGGAAGATTTATTTCCCTCAAGACAATATTTCTTCAAATAAAATTTTCATTCCATTTATTCTGGTCTTCATGTCAGGAGCACTGGTTATCCACAAATTGACTTTTCATCGTCTCTTCACCACATTCCTCAATTCTTTCTTTTCTTTAACTTTTTTTCTTTGCCTATCTTTTTTGCATTTGAGAAGGTTTTAAGTCATAAACCAGTTTTTCTGCAGTAGCAGTTCTGCTTCTTAACATTTATGAGGTTCTTGCTGTGATTTTTAAAGCTATAATAATACCCTACTTCCATGGATGTCATATGTCTGGAACTGGGTAGAACACATCTCTGAGCTGGGTTTAAGCCAAAAAGTCACTGGTCTCTTGAAGTACAATAGTTGGGCAAATACCACACTCTAATGTAAAGTAGAAATGAAGGAAAAGCAACCTACATTTACTGAAGGCCAGTGGCTTAGCTGGGACCATGCTATGGTATGATTTATTTCTCACAATAATCCTATCAGATAGGATTGTTGCATACATTTTACAGATGAGAAAGCAAATACTCTCAGAAAGATCTGGTAACTTGACAAGGTCAGACAGCTAATAAATGCCTGAGCCAGACTTGAAATACCAAAACCTTTGTTCCTTCCATAATACCATTTTATCACATTCACTCTAGAAAAGCTCCCATTTGGTCTTTCATTCATAATCTATTTTTTCTTCTTGTTGGCACTGTACTCAGATTTCATTGGCTAGGCTCCAGGTCTACAGGGAGGAAATTGAAAATAGAGAATGTTAGAATAAACATTGTATCAGCAAGAAGTTTCTTTCCAATAGCTGGAGAGTAAGAGAGAAGAACTATAAAAAGCAGATAAAATTTACTAATTCTAGTAAAAATACACATATGTGTAGAATATACATCTCTATAACCTCTGAGGGCATTATTATAATGCTGGATCGTATATAATTGGTAGTCATAAGTATGTCTTGGACTCAGTAAGGAAAATTTTAATTATATTCAGGTTTTTAAAAGAGGGCTAACAAATATGCAGCCAACTTAAGAAATTCCAAAGTTGTAGAAGATGTTTTCAGTTGTTTGTAACTGCAAAAAAAATGAAGCATTCCAAATGACTAGCAACAGGAAAATAGATAAACTATATTACAGCTCTACAGTGGAATACTTAGCATAGTGAAAACAAAGTATAGCTTCATATGTATACATGGATGAACCTTAGAAAACAGTGAAAAATGCAATTTGTAAAAATAATTTATAAAATATAATTCCATTTACCTACAATTTAGAAGTATTCAAAACTAAATAATATAGTATTAGGGTTATACATCTATGTGGCAAAACTAAAAAGAAAGCCAATACAATGGCAAGCACAAAATTCAGGATACTGATTGCCTTAGGGCAGGGAAAGGTGAGAGAGGTACAGTTGGGTAGTGAAATATACATAGGATTTCAAGAGAAATAGTAATGTTCTATTTCTTAGGTTAGGTATTGGATATGCCAGTATTCATTTTATTACCAGTAGTAGTATTTATAATATACATATATAAAATACAGTTGTATGTATGAAATATTTAATAACAAAAAATTTTACTTCTTAAGAAAGTTATGTTTTAGTTATCTAGAAAATTTTAGTTATGAGAAATACTTCCAAAGATATCAGATATGTGATTCATTATCATTATTAAAAGGAAACATAAAAATAACCAGATGGCTATATCAGGGAGCTCATTTCAAAACCAAAATTTATTAGTTTACTTACCTAAAGAAATTCCTTTATACTGGAATGTTGGGTACTAATGTACATAAGATGGTTATTAGAGTGGGGAATTTTTCAAATAGAAGTCAAATCCCCTAAATTATGACGTGCTCTGTGAAAACCTGTTTTCTAAAATTTATGGTGCTTTGGGTGAATAAAGAGCAAAATTCCAGTAACAAAACACTGCCTTAAATTCTAGAGAAAAGGTCACCTAATTCAGAGAATTTACATGTTGTGATATTTATTGTTAAGCCCTGAGAGTGTTTTAGAAATTTGAGTGGACATTTTGGTCCTCTAGTAATGACTAGGCATATTACCGTACTATCCTTCTATAAAATATTTTACTTCTTTATTATTATAACTAAGTGATTATTTTTATTTAGATTATATAGGTAGGTAAGCTATATTATCTTTGCATTTTACTTCATAATAGTTAAAGAGAATATTATAAAACAATTGTTATAAAAGAGGTATTAGAACTATTAGGGCTGAGAAAAAAATAATCTGTACTCACTTGGATACATGGACACATTTTTCTGAAGGGTTAAGATCGAGCCAGAAGTCTCTAAGGAAAATTAAATTATGTGAAGATTTAGGAAGCTTTATGTATTTCCCCATTGTGTTTGTGTTTGTATTTTAATTGCATTATAATCCATAATTAATAATCTAATGCAGATTGACATCCATGATTAAGAAGAAAAGCCTATTAATTTTCATTTCTTGCTTATGAATAAAAGGATTCAGCTTCCTTCTGGTTAAAACTGTAGAAGGCACATATATATTTTGAAAGGTTTTCAAATATTTCTTGGAGAAATATTTTTTCATACACAATAATTTTAATTTCATCTGTAATTTTGGGAGAGAATGAATATTGGACTCTACTTCGTTTTTTATTTCTTTTTAACAGGTGATTTGGGAACAGAGTACACTCAGATGCCTTGTATGAGGGTCTCTCTTTATATGCAAAATGCTTTACTCCTAGAAACTAATCTCCTTAAAAGCTATACCCAAATCAAACAATGTACCCTTTTCAGTGCTGAATAAAAATAGGTCAGGAAGGGATTAAAAGGTTGGCACTGCAGTAAAGTGAAGCAATGAGTTTCACTCTTTAAGCTCCCCCTTGTTATGTGAGAGTTTATAAATTACCAGTTAATTCATACCCCTTCCTTCTGCCTACTCTAGCTTGCCTCTCAGTAGGTAAGCCTTACTTGTTCATATATGTATGAAACATTGTTTTGTTAGAAATTTTTTCGTTGCATCTGTTAGAAATGTTTTAATATCAAGCAACATTGAGTCCAGTTTGCTTCATGTGTGTGTTTAATCAGTGGAGAAACTTAGGTTGATTTTGCATGATATTCACTTCTTCGGTTTCTGCTGCTGTTTCTTCTTCATTCACCTCTCCTTTTCTCCTAGGTATCTGATGATCAGCACTATGCCCTGAATAGTCTTAGATTTCTTAATAGCCTTCAGGTTACTAAAGTGTTTGATTCAATAAGCATATTTGAAAATCTACTTGGTACAAGGGAGTATGAAATCAGTATAGAGCTGGATAAGATATAAGAGTTTGAAGTCTCATTGAGAATTCCTTAAAATAAGACTGTGATAACTGCAGTAAAAATGTAAATTCCACCAACTGATGAAAATAACTATATGACTTTGCGGATGGTATCTAAACTTTTTGAACCTCTTTTATTCATATGGAAAATGGAAGTTAAAATGTATACTTTTTATACGTTTTTATATAAGTAGTTTTCGATATGGGAGATAACGTATACAAAGTACTTATCATGGTAGTGTCATGTAAGGGGATTCCAATAAATGGTTTATAGTCTTTGTACTATTGTTATATTTGGCCAGTTAACCATGTTCATTATCTCTACATATTCTGTTTTTCCTGCTCATTATCTCTACATATTCTGTTTTTCCTGCTCTCAACCTATCAATTATAAAAGGATATCCAAGTCTCCATTTCTTTGCCTACAAAATGACAGGATTAGATGATGCCTTCTAGGGTTTCTTCCATTTTTACAATTATATAGATCTTTGGGCCCTTAGGACTAATAATCCTTATCTAAGAATTTCTCAGTCTACTCAGTATGTATAACTTTTTCATATATCTTCTCTCTTCAAATTTTTATACTTCCTCCCCTTCTCTCTTAATTCACAGAATAAAAGTATCTCTTAAGAACAAGGGCATTCTCCTAGATAACCATAATCCAATACTTACAGGAAATTTAACATTAGTACAACAATATTATCAAATTTACTAACCATATTTAAATTTCCCCAATTGTTCAATAACACTTTCGCTCTCTCTTTTAATACCGAGTATCCAATCAAGGATTGTGCATTGCTCTTAGTTGTGATATATCTTTAGTCTCCTTTAATCTAGAACGCTGATCTTTATAATTTTGGGGGGTTTTTTTTGAATTTTCTTTTCTTTTATTTTTTTATACAGCAGGTTCTTCTTAGTTATCTACTTCATACATATTAGTGTATGTATGTCAATCTCCATCTCCCAATTCATCCCACCACCACCACCACCACCCCTGCTTCCCCCAGTTGGTGTCCATACATTTGTTCTCTACATCTGTGTCTCTATTTCTGCCTTGCAAACTGGTGCATCTGTACCATTTTTCTAGATTCCACATATATGCATTAATATACAGTATTTGTTTTCCTCTTTCTGACTTACTTCACTCTGTATGACAGTCTCTAGGTCCATGCACGTCTCTGCAAATGACCCAATTTCATTCCTTTTTATGGTGGAGTAATATTCCATTGTATATATATAATACATCTTCTTTATCTATTGGTCTGTCGATGGGCATTTAGGTTGCTTCCATGACTTGGCTATTGTAAATAGCACTGCAGTGAACATTGGGGTGCATGTGTCTTTTTGAATTATGGTTTTCTCTGGGTGTATGCCCAATAGTGGGAATGCTGGGTCATATGGTAATTCTGTTTTTAGTTTTTTAAGGAACCTCCATACTGTTCTCCATAGTGACTATATCAATTTACATTCCCACCAACGGTGCAGGAGAGTTCCCTTTTCACCACACCCTTTCTAGCATTTATTGTTTCTGGATTTTTTGCTGTGAGGTGATACCTCATTGTAGTTTTGATTTGCATTTCTCTAATAATTAGTGATGTTGAACAGCTTTTCATATGTGTCTTGGCCATCTGCATGTTTTCTTTGGAGAAATGTCTATTTAGGACTTCTGCCCATTTTCTAATTGGGTTATTTGTTTTTTTTAATATTGAGCTGTATGAGCTGTTTATATATTTTGGCGATCAATCCTTTGTCCCTTGATTTGTTTGCAAATATTTTCTCCCATCCTGAGGGTTGTCTTTTCATCTTGTTCTTAGTTCTCTTTGCTGTGCAAAAGCTTTTAAGTTTCATTAGGTCCCATTTGTTTATCTTTGGTTTTATTTCCATTACTCTAGGAAGTGGGTCAAGAAAGATCTTGCAGTGATTTATGTCAGAGAGTTTTCTTCCTATGTTTTCCTCTAAGAGTTTTGTAGTGTCCAGTCTTACATTTAGGTCTTTAATCCATTTTGAGTTTATTTTTGTGTATGGTGTCAGGGAGTGTTCTAATTTCATTCTTTTACATGTGACTGTCCAGTTTTCCCAGCACCACTTATTGGAGAGACTGTCTTTTCTCCATTGTATATCCTTACCTCCTTTGTCATAGGTTAGTTGACCGTAGGTGCATGGGTTTAACTCTGGGCTTTCTATCCTGTTCCATTGATCTATATTTCTGTTTTTGTGCCAGTACCATATTGTGTTGATTACTGTAGCTTTGTACTATAGTCTGAAGCTAGGGAGTCTGATTCCTCCAGCTCCATTTTCTTCCCTCAAGATTTCTTTGGCTATTCGTGGTCTTTTGTGTCTCCATATAAATTTAAAGATTTTTTGTTCTAGTTCTATAAAAAATGCCATTGGTAATTAGATAGGGATTGCATTGAATCTGTAGATTGCTTTAGGTAGTATAGTCATTTTCACAATATTGACTTTTCCAATCCAAGAACATGGTATATCTTTCCATATGTTTGTGTCATCTTTGATTTCTTTCATCAGTGTCTTATAGTTTTCTGAGTGCAGGTCTTCTACCTCCTTAGGTAGGTTTATTCCTAGATATTTTATTCTTTTTGTTTCAATGGTGAATGGGATTGTTTCCTTAATCTCTCTTTCTGATCTTTTGTTGTTAGTGTATAGGAACACAAGAGATCTCTGTGCATTAATTTTGTACCCTGCAACTTTACCACATTCATTGATTAGCTCTAGTAGTTTTCTGGTGGCATCTTTAAGATTCTCTATGTATAGTATCATGTCATCTGCTAACAGTGACAGTTTTACTTCTTCTTTTCCAATTTGTATTCCTTTTATTTCTTTTTCTTCTCTGGTTGCTGTGGCTAGGACTTCCAAAACTATGTTGAATAATAGTGGCAAGGGTGGACATCCTTGTCGTGTTCCTGATCTTAAAGGAAATGCTTTCAGTTTTTCACCATTGAGAATGATGTTTGCTGTGGGTTTGTCATATATGGCCTTTATTATGTTAAGGTAGGTTCCCTCTATGCCCACTTTTTGGAGAGTTTTTATCATAAATGGGTGTTAACTTTTGTCAAAAGCTTTTTCTACATCTATTGAGGCGATCATATGGTATTTATTCTTCAATTTGTTAATATGGTATATCACATTGATTGATTTGCATATATTGAAGAATCCTTGCATCTCTGGGATAAATCCCACTTGATCATGGTATATGATCCTTTTAATGTGCTGTTGGATTCTGTTTGCTAGTATTTTGCTGAGGATTTTTGCATCTATATTCATCAGTGGTATTGGACTGTAATTTTCTTTTTTTGTAGTGTCTTTGTCTGGCTTTGGTATCAGGGTGATGGTGGCCTCTTAGAATGAGTTTGGGAGTGTTCCTTCCTCTGCAATTTTTTGGAAGAGTTTAAAAGGATGGGGCTCTTCTCTAAATGTTTGATAGAATTCACCTGTGAAGCCATCTGGTCCTGGACTTTTGTTTGTTGGAAGATTTTTAATCACAGTTTCAATTTCATTACTTGTGATTGGTCTATTCATGTTTTCTGTATCTTCCTGGTTCAGTCTTGGAAGGTTATACCTTTATAAGAATTTATCCACTTTTTCCGGGTTGTCCATTTTATTGGCATAGAGTTGCTTGTAGTAGTCTCTTAGGATGCTTTGTATTTCTGCAGTGTCCATTGTAATTTCTCCTTTTTCATTTCTAATTTTATTGATTTGAATCCTCTCCCTCTTTTTCTTGATGAGTCTGGCTAAAGGTTTATCAATTTTGTTTATCTTCTCAAAGAACCAGCTTTTAGTTTTATTGATCTTTGCTATTGTTTTCTTTGTTTCTATTTCATTTATTGCTGCTCTGATCTTTATGATTTCTTTCCTTCTACTAACTTTGGGTTTTGTTTGTTCTTCTTTCTCTAGTTTCTTTAGGTGTAAGTTTAGTTTGTTTATTTGAGATTTTTCTTGTTTCTTGAGGTAGGATTGTATTTTTATAAACTTCCCTCTTAGAACTGCTTTTGCTGCATCCCATAGGTTTTAGATCATCATGTTTTCATTGTCATTTGTCTCTAGGTATTTTTTGATTTCCTCTTTGATTTCTTCAGTGATCTCTTAGTTATTTAGTAACATATTGTTTAGCCTCCAGGTGTTTGTGTTTTTTCATGTTTTTTCCCCCTGTAATTGATTTCTAATCTCATAGCGTTGTGGTCAGAAAAGATGCTTGATATGATTTCAGTTTTCTTAAATTTACCGAGGCTAGATTTGTGGCCCAAGATGTGGTCTGTCATGGAGAATGTTACGTGTGCACTTGAGAAGAAAGTGTAATCTGCTGGTTTTGGATGGAATGTCCTATAAATATCAATTAAATCTATCTGGTCTATTGTGTCATTTAAAGCTTGTGTCTCCTTATTAGTTTTCTGTTTGGATGATCTGTCCATTGGTGTAAGTGAGGTGTTAAATTCCCCCACTATTATTGTATTACTGTTGATTTCCTCTTTTATAGCTGTTAGCATTTGCCTTATGTATTGAGGTACTCCTATGTTCAGTGCATATATATTTATAATTGTTATATCTTCTTCTTGGATTGATCCCTTGATGATTATGTAGTGTCCTTCCTTGTCTCTTGTAACATTCTTTATTTTAAAGTCTATTTTATCTGATATGAGTATAGCTACTCCAGCTTTCTTTTGATTTTCCTTTGCATGGAATATCTTTTTCTATCCCCAATTTTTGTCTTTTATGACATTGCCTCTTTTTTTTTTTTTTAAGAATCTCGGCCAAGTGTTTTACCGAATATTCTCAATTTGGGTTTATCTGTTTCCTTTATTAGATGGTGGCTAAACTGTTGGCAGGTCTGCAGTAAAGTGACTCCTAAACATTTTTGGCAAGCATGCTACAGAGTGGATGTTGTACCCCTCTGAGTGCACCATAGCAGGGAGAACATGGTATCAGTTTTACTCATTATTCATGATAACTTTATCACTAGGTTAAGGTAGTGTCTCTCACATTTCTCCATTGCAGAGATACTCGTTTTCCTTTGTAATAATAGGTAATCTCTGGGAAGCTACTTTGAGACTGTCTTATTCCCCAGTAGTTTTTCACCAATGGTTTTAGCATCCATTAATGATTCTTACTCAAATCAATTTTTACTATAGCTATTGTAACATGGTGATTTTCTATTTCTTTTAGGCCTTGTATGTTTATTAGTTGTCCTTCTCTTGTGAACTCATGATAATCAGGCTTCTGCCTTACCACTCCTACAAAACTGCTGTTGTCAAGGTCACCAATGACTTCCATTTAGTATATCCAATGGACAAGTCTCAGTCCTTATTTTCCTTGGTTTATCAACTACGATTGACAAAATTAATAATTCCCTTCTCCTTGGTATACTTTCTTCAGTTGACCTCTGAGAAACCATAGAATGACTCCGTATCAGTCTCCTTTACTGGTTCTTCTTCAGACTCTAAACTCTAAACATGGAAAAATGTCAGGATTTAGACTTCATACCTCTACCTCTACTGCAATTCAACATGTGACACTTTGGTTCTTCTAGTTGCTCGGGCCCAAAATTCTGGAGTCATGCTTGACTCCTCTTTCTTTTACCCTCTACATCTAATTCATTAGCAAATTCTGTCCACTCTGTTTTTAAAATATACACCAAATCTAGTCACTGCTCACCACTTCCATTGCCCTATCCCTAGTCTGAGCAACTATCGTGTCTGACCTTGACTACTACAGTAGTGTCCTAATCAGACTCCCTGCTTCTACCCTTGCTTGCCTATAGAAATTTTTTCTAAAAAGTCAAATAATGTCACAAAATCCACCTAACTCAAAATAAAATCCAAAGTTCTTACATAGATTATAGAGCCGTGCGTACTCTCGTCCCTGGCTATTTCTTTGATCTTTTCTTCTGCCAGTCTCCTATTTACTAACTCTATTTGTTATCCCCTTTGCCTGGAAAACTCTTCCCCCAGACAATCCATATGCCTGACTCAGCCACTCCAGTCAGATCTCAAATGTCATCTTATCAGAGAGTCCCTTTCAGATCATCCTATCTAAAATAAGTCTCCTCTCCCTCACTCTTTGCCCCCTTTCTCTATTTTTCTTCCTAGCCCCTGATGTAGTATATGTCTGTTTTGTGTGTATCATCTGTCTACCTTCACTGGAATATGTGTTCTGTGGCAGCAGGGACTGCTATATCCCCAACCCTGAGAGCAGTGCTTAGCACCTAATAAATATTTATTAATTGGCTGTTGAAATTCCTCTTATCTGTTAATGATAGAAAGAAAATATTTTTTTCCCACTTCTAGTGAAAGTTTTAGTTTTATAACTGCTCTCCTTTTCCTCTTGAAATGTTTACAGTGTTTCAAAGTATACTTTAGCAAAAATATTATTCTTTTGTGTGGGTTGTATAAATTAATGGGTTATTTATAGTTTTGCTGCTTCTTATTCCTAATCCCAATATGTTTCTCCTCAGTGTTTGGATATGATTCCTTAAAAGGCAACTAAAATTCTCATATGTTAACCTAGTGTTGTTTCTTTTACTATGAATGAAAGTACAAAGTCTTTTGCTGAATCATCCACATAATGGATTTTAAAGCCCATCAGTACAAGTGTTTATTTTAATGTCCTATTCTCTAGGAAGTCTACCTGTTTTCTACTAGCTTATGAAGAGAGGAGTTCTTGCTTCTTTTATTAACTTGAAAGTAAAAACTAATTACATGTTTATAAGATTTGAGTAAACTGGTAGAAATTGATGGAACTTTTTGACTGACTACCATTTCCAGGTGTTTTTTTATTCTATATGTTTGGTGTCTCTATGTATCATATATGTGGGATCTAAATAATGGGAGGAAATGTATGTGACTTCAAATCTGACTTTAACAGGCTTGAAAGTGACCAAGATATGTTTCCCTGTTTTAAAGAGTGAGGAAATTTCATCACCTGTTTTGTGGGTATGGAGATATGTAGGTGTTATTCATAAATGCCCTTATGCTACCATGTCGGTATCACAAACATCAGATGATAGATTTTAGGGCTATTCATTAGGGAGGATATTTAGATGTTAATATTATATATTTCATTGGGTATCTAGAAATGTTTAGTTTGAAGCATTTTCCTCAAGAATTCTCATAAGCAATTAGCTGTTTCTGTATATAACTAAACAGAGCATCTATTTTAACTGTGGTGAACACTACTTATGACTCTGTTCTCAGAATATTTCAAAAGTTTACATTAATATGTCATGTCATTTTCTTTTCTAAGTTAATATTCAAGAAGAAATATTATGATAGCTAATGTCTTTGAGCTTCTAAACACAGCTTTCATAACTCACTTTCAAGAAAAACGTTTTGGTGCCTTTTGTTGCTTTTTGTTGCTGACTCATTGACTTGAGCCTAACTAGCATGTGACTGGGTTTTGTATATTAAGTAATTTCTGGAGGTCCCTGAGAAATACTCTTGTCCTGAGGTAGGAGGTTGTGTAGTCTGAAGAATCTGGTCTGTGTCTCTGTTGTCTCACTGCATTCATTGGAAGTGAATTTGAAGGATGAGTAGGCATTTTTAAGCAAAGAGGTAGGGTAAAGCAATGTTTTCTAAAGTGGGTTCCTAAAATAGTCCCTAAGGAGAATTAGATAGTCAAAGCAGTCAGTTGGCAGATAATTTTGGGAAACACTGTATTTCTACCATGAGACTCTTTAGAGTCTTTACTCTGCTAATGGGCATTGTGACTCTCTAAAAAATTAGATAATATATGAATTTGCTAAGGCTACCTGATGGAAGCCACTTTGTTTTCCTCCCAATATCTCTTAATATCCTAAGGGGCTAGTGCTCCAAAAACAGTTTGTAATTTCTGGGACAGTGGTATGCATGACAAAGCAAATAATATGTTTAAAACCTCAGAAAAGTGACAGAGCCTGGTTTATTTGGAGAATACCTGGTGGTTCTATCTGACCAAAGAGTGGTGAAAGGGAAGGAGTAAAGAGGCGGCAGGAAGTAAGCTGGGTCAGGCAATGACGTCTCAGTGTTTAAAATCTGGTCTGTCAGCCGGGGGCCATTGAAGACTTGCAGGAAGAGGAGTAGCATGAACACATTTGCATTTTTTAAAAAATGGGTACGAAAAGGTGAGAATATAGGACAGAGTGTTTAATTAGAAGACAGTTACAGTAGTAAAAGTGAGAAATAAAAAGACTGTGAACTGAGGATATGGCTTTGGGCGGAGGATGATGAATAGAGGATGGTGAATAGATGGTGGTACCATTAACAGAGAGAATTCCAGAAAAGAAACAGTTTTCATAATGGAAGATAAGTGAGTTTGGGTTTTGGACATGTTTGGTTTGAGGTCCCTGACTGGCATAAACAGAGATATTAAAGATACAATTGGAAAACCTGATCTAGATCCCATGTAGCGTTCCAGAGAGCAGTGTTAGCTGAATTACAGATTTGGGTGTCTTTGCTACAGATATGGTATTTCAAACCACTAGAGGAGGGAGAGAAAAAAACACTTGTTTCGAATAAGGAAGGTCTACCCATCCTGTTGCTTCAAATTTACTTCCAGGTTCTTCTGTTCTGGGTTTCTGAAAATTATTTTTAATGATCATGTGAATCTGGGAAGCATTCCTTTACCAAGTAAATGCCAAGAATGCTGTGATTATTTTGGCCATTTGGTTGGTTGGTTGGTTGGTTGGTTTTGTTAGGTACATTTGTGCATACTCACACACTATAGTTTTTAATTTGCTATTGACCATTACTTTTGCACTTAAAAGTCTAAGCAATGAAGATATGGAAGTATTCATATTTATTGAACTTTGGTTGTGACCAAAAGGAGCACTTGCCCTGAATATACAGTAACCACCCAGATAAGTCCTGAACTACTTTTTTTTACTATGTCAAAGCCATTTATGCACATATGATTCAACTCCAGCACTCTCATTGCATGACAGTTCCCTGAAAAGTTGACTTTAGCATGCCTTTCATGCTGATTTTGGGATTAGAATTAAGTATATTACCAAAATACAAAAGAATGATATTTGATAATGATGAAAATTTCTCTGCTGTCAAAATACAGATGAAACACATATCTATACCACACAGAGGAAACAGCATAGTGTATACTAAAATAGAGAAAAGTTCTATTTGTTTTTTCTAAAAAAGACAGTAAACTTTAACAGACAAATATTTAACAGACAAATTGGTAGTCCCATATATATTTGTGTCCTATTCAAAAAAATTTTACTAATACAGATTTGTGATTGCTGGGGTGGTGGATAGGAGCACAGGCCCTGGACTGAGACTGGCGAGATTCAAACCCTGGCTTTAGCATGGAGTAACTATGTGACCAAGGCAAGTTACCTTTTTTTTTTTTTCAAATTTATTCATCTGACAATGAAGTAACAGTACCAACCTCATGACAAAAGATTGAAACAATAAATGAAACATGCTTAGCACATAATAATCCTTCAGTTGTGCTAATACCAGCAAATAAGAATGTCCATTCAATGACTTTATTTATATGTTAGTGATAAGGATAAATATATATATATATATAAAATTATAATTATCTTCCTCAAACATTCTTTAGCTCCTCTCCACCTGATGACTACATCAGCAGTTCTCTTTATATGGAGTGTCTTTCCTCCTGTTTCCCGTGACCGGATTCTTGTCATTCAGATCTCAGTTTTGTTGCTTGCTCAGTAAGGCTTTTCCTGACCACCTAATCTAAAGTATTCACCAAGTCAATTTCAACCACATCATTCTATTTTAATTTTCTGCATATCATTTATCACTTGATTTAATTGTTTGATGTCAAACTCCCTTCTCTGACATATAAGAATCTCCCTTGTTCACCATGGTGTCCTAGCTCCTTGATCAGGGCTAGACATATAATGAGTGCTTAAAAACTTTTGCTAAATTAATAAACTACTCTGTAGAGGTTATAATGAAAGAACCAGAGAATGGGAGGAAGATACAAAATTCCAGTTTAGGAAAAAAAAGGTCAGTACCTGTCTTACCCTGCTCTACGCAGGCCCTGAATCAGTGTGTCCGTATATCAGTAAACTCCAGCCTCCCAAATGGTGCAGTTTCAGTGCAGCCTTGTTCTTTTAGTTCTGTCGTCTCTTATGATTTAGTATAAGCCCTGCCACCCACATGTGCAACACCTATTTGGGTCACGGTCCCCATCCCTACCCATGCCTATACCTGGGTTAGTTACCATAGTCCTTTTCTTTCAACCATCCCTTACTGCTGAGATCCCAACAGTCTTTACAGTTAGGCTCATGAGGTTTAGGACCATTAGAAAGAGAAAAGGAATAGTAGGGCTGGAATTCAAGACTGCCTTTCATAAATGCACCACAGACCTTAGTGCATTTAAATAACAATTATCTATTTTATTCACAAATCTTCACCTTAGGTAAGACTTGGTGGGAAAGCTTGTTTGTTCATACAGCATCAGCTGGGGAGGCTTGGCTTCCTAAAGCATGGTACTGTCCAAGAGCAAGTGTCTCAAAAGATAGGACATGGAAACTACCAGAAATGGGCACAGTCTTTCTTCTATATTACACTGGTCAAGTGGTCATAGAGCTCAATTAAAGGGAACAGACACAAATGCCATCTCTTGATGGGAATACTGTATATTAATATAGTATTAATATTATAAAAGAATATGGAGCCATGTCACCTTAGATATATTCATTTTCTTTTTTTTAATCAAAATAAAATATATGAAAAAATCAAACAAGAAAACCTATGGGTCATATCATAGTAGAAATTAGAATACTATGTATATAAGAGAAGTGATTTTTAGAAAATCACTAGACTCCAGGAAAGTTAACACTCACCATTGCAGGCTACTATCATTTAACCGAAATACAGTGAAACACATCAAATTAGAACTCAAATTGAGGATTACTTGAATGATCTCAAAAGTTAATGAAACTATTAAAATACCTTACTGTTGTTAACTTAAGCCTCCAAAAAAAAGAGGGAGAAGAAATAAATACCTATTTTCTAGAGTTAACTTTTTTTGTTCTAAAGCATTTCAATTTGGTCTTGTGGGCAAGTTGGAAGATATTGTGAAATGTTTTTTTAACTAAATTCCAGGGCAAAGAAACAATTACTTTGTGTGGTATAAATAGCATTTGAATGAAATGAAAATATATGTGTTCAGTTAACTCTGGTGTCTGGTATTCTGAAGTCAAAATGTTTTATTCATCTTAGAGAAAAAAATAGCAGGAATAACAAGTTTTAAATTTTCCACTATTCAATGTATCTAAGCTCTTTTATAAACAAAACAGAAGTTTTGATTTGGCAAATAATGTGGCTATACTTTCTTCAACTATTGTTCCTCAACTGTGCATCTTGCCTAAGTACTTGTAGTTATTGTTTTTTTAAAAGATGCCCTGGAATTAGATATGGAAGGGTGAAGGTGCATGCTATATTTGTCAGCATCTACAGTACTATAACGAGAAAGATCATCCCAATCTATTTTCAATTTTTCCTCCTGGATAATCCGATTTTGCAACAAATTGATTGCTCAACCACCCCATATCACTTTTCTATAAAATTTAAAAGGTTGCTACATTTCCAAGGTGAGGAAATGGTCTTTTTCTGGAAAGGGTGACACTCGAAGTTCAATTCATTAAACAGAGTGACTTGTGAGACCTGCAGATAATGCCTTAGTGATATATTCCAAAATATTGAAGTTCAGAACTTAAATTGAGCCTTTTTACTGGTAAGCCTGCTTTTGGAAATTTTATTTAGAGGAAAACTGAAATAAAATGCATTTTATGACTGATTCTGAAGAATTCACTTTTTTTCCCTAAGATATAATTGCTAGGGATATCCCTCATTTCCCTGCTAGAAAGTACCTCATTTCCTTGAACAGGTAAAAGAAAAAAAGGACCAGCCCTGAAATTCTGAAATCACAAAGTTATCTGCTTAAGAAATGGCAGACCATATTGCAAAGAAGACTGAACCTAAAGTTAGAAATCCTTGGTTAGAGTCCCATGTTCACTGCCTACCAGCTGTGTCTTTAAACAAATGCTAAGTTTGAGCAACCTCTTCAATGCTGTGTCCTCATTTGTTAAAACAAGGAACAGGTTATCCACCTAGCAACCTGACAATATTGAGGTTAGATGATGTATCAAATGTGCAAGTGCTTAATAAACTGCAAAGCATTATATAAACAATTATCAATCATTTTAGAAGCTTTAAGGAAAGAAGTATGGATTCTTGTAAGTTAGGGCTGTTAAAATGTCATTAAAAATACGGTACAATGTGGTTAGTAAAATACATCTTCTACGGTCATATATAATGTTTTTGTACTATTTTAAATTAGGTGTAAGTTCATTAAGGACAGAAATCAAGCGATAGACATCTTTGTGACCCTAACATTGTCTAGAACAGTTCTGTGTAGGTCAAGTTAGTTGGTTGATTTGTTGGTTGAATGATTGATTGATAAAGATATTTTATGAGGTCAGTATTCCTCAATTTAGAGAGGAATAAATTGGCTTCTTTTGAATTTTGAATTTCTAATTGATAATTATTGACAACTCATAATATCTATAACAAAACTATCAGAGTGAAAATGCCATCACACTGTTACAGTATTACTGATTTCATAGACTGCACTGTAGGATGTGTGAATGGGCCGGGGATGGGGGAGAGAGGGAAAAGGTATCCACTGTTGCAAGAGTATTGTCACTCTGGGGTCAGTATGGCTAAGAGGATTAGTGATGCTAGCCTGCAACTGGCTTTAAAAAATGTAAATTCCAACTATTCTAAATTTTCAGTATTTCCAACAAGTCATTTCCGAAATTTAAAACGAGGTTGCCCTAACCTAAAATGTAAACTTCATGTTGCCGCTTAGTTTCATGCTTCTCAGGAGTTTCTTTAGGAATTTTATTTACGCTGTTCTAGTTTTTGGTATAGCTTTAAAGGGCAGCTTTCTTATTCCCTCATTAAAGTTTTTGGAAGCTTTTCCATCCCCAGTTTTAAAATTGTTTCATAGTTGACTTCCTTTTCTATTTCAATACAGTATATTTTCAAATACAGTTGAATTTGTTTTCATAATATGTGCAAAAGTTAACTTACTGCCTTGAAATGCTAAGTCATAATTACAGAGAAAATTCATTCATTAAACTTTTATTTAGCACTTGTTATATGCCTGTCAGTCTCCTAATACTCTATCCATTTAATTGGGCCCAAGCTTATGTAGTTCCAGGAAAAATCATCTGTATCTATTTCATGCACACAGAAGCAATTTCAGCTAACGGTCCTTTTTGGGTAGTTGGTATAATGAATAATGCCTAGGTAAATCATTTTATAATAAGAAAACTTCTTCAGTAGTTAATAATAACAGGAAATATAATAAATAGTTTGAAAAAGTAACTTTTTTCTCTTTTGTCTTTAAAAAAAAAAAAAACTTATTACAAAAGGAATACATGTCAATGTAGCCAGGAGCGAGGAATAGGTTTCAAGCGAAGAGAACAAATTTATAAAGCAACTTGACTCACCAGCCATGATAAATTCAAGGAACTATATCCATTGTTCAGAGAGGCTGGAACATAGGGGATATATTATGAAAGTAGCAGAAGGTAAGGTCGGCAAATTAACAGGGCGCAGATCATTAAAGGCCTTTGCCAAGAAGTCAGGACTTTTTTCATAAGGCATAAAGGTTTAAATACCTTTAAGCCTTTAAAGGTATTTTAAGCAAGGACAGGTATTTTTCCTAGGCAGTTTTGGAAGGGACTTTAGTAATATACTCAAGAAAATCACACTCAGTGATGAGCTATGGCACAGAGACAGAACCTGGTGAGCACAGCATTTCAGGGACTGCCATGGGAGAGGAGCCTGGGAAGGAGAGTGGGAAGGACAATCCAATAAGGAGACCAAAGGCTTTCTCGTCTAGAACAGCAGAGCTCAAAATGATTCAATGAGCTCAATTTATTCAATTCCATTTTCTTAATTAAATCATTTAATGACATTAGCATCAGTTGAAGTTGAATGCTCCACATAATTTTATGAATAATTCTATCTAATTTTGGGATATACTCTATCCAGAATAAAAATGATGCAGGCTAGCAATATAAAAGAGCATCTTTCGTATGGAATAATGTAAAAATAACAGAGCTGTCTATTCAAAGAGAACTTGTCTCTAAGGAGCTCTAAGCATACATATTAAGTATTAAAGCAAGGCCATGTTTTCTGTACAGCACAGAGAGGCAAGATAACAAGCAATGCCATTTCCCATCTGTCCCTGCCAAATTTTCAGTTCTATCTTATGCTCTACCACTTTCTCATTGACCCTCATTTTCAAGCACAAGTGAGCTAATTGCATTGTCCCCCTAAGTATGCCATATCATATCATGCTTTCCCTGCCATTCATTCTACCTGGCAAGTTTCTGTTCCTCCTTAAAGACTCAGCTGAAATGCCCCACACTTCTCTGCAAAATCCTCTGTGATGTCTCAGTTAGTGCTTTATCTGCAGTGCACATACCTTTGCACATAATGAACACCCATACCGTTTTCTTAGATACCTTCTTAGCTCCTGAAGGACAGGGACTGTCTTATTCACTTTGAGTTGTGTCCTCGGTACCTGGACAAGTACTGGGCATATAGTAGGAGCTTAGTGACGGTTCCAAGCATGAAAACCTTAGCTACCCTGAAGGTGGAACTTGACCTTCACTGTCCATTGCCCTATGAAACATGATAAGTGACCATTCATCAGCTTGTCTTAATGTTGTTAATCAGGCCTCTTAAAAACATTAAAAGTTGTGGTTGTCACCTTCCTTCTCACCTGCCAAAGGTTCTATTGGTGCCACCTTGTGTATTCAGTTGTCTCACACCTTCTCTACAACCTCTGTACTGCACCCATCACTGTTGAAGAAATTTACTCTTGCTCTCTTGGTTTTATAGCTTTTCAAACAAAAACATATTTTAAAAATCTCTGAACCAGGCTTCCCTGGTGGCGCAGTGGTTGAGAGTCCGCCTGCCGATGCAGGGGACACGGGTTCATGTCCCGGCCCAGGAAGATCCCACATGCCGTGGAGCAGCTGGGCCCGTGAGCCGTGGCCGCTGAGACTGCGCGTTTGGAGCCTGTGCTCCACAACGGGAGAGGCCACAACAGTGAGAGGCCCGCGTACGGCAAAAAAAAAAAAAAAAAATCTCTGAACCATTAGTTTTAGCCCTTTTCTTTGTCTCCATATTTAATTATATTTTTTAAAAATTCACAGAATGTGGGTGGTATACTACATCTCAAAGAAATACTTGGAAAACAAAACAGCAAATAAAGTCTAATATGTATCCCAAGCACCCAACCACTTTCCTTTTACCAGTATATTATAATATTCAAGGTACTTTGTTGCTTCAGACTAAGAAAGAGTAAATTAAGAGCTGCCTGATCTTAAGCACAATTTACTAGACTGAACAGGTGTCCTGGCTGCACATGTGCACATTTTCCATCCATGGCTTTTTTTTTTTTTTCTGCTTTATTTGATGCTTTGAACTGACCAAAGATGCGGATATCCTAATATGGCTCTTCCTTAGTTTAAAAATTGTCTCCTTTACTTTTCCTTGTACTTTCTTTTTGGGTAATGCAAACAACATTGAAGTTGTCTAATCAGGTTCCTCCTAACTTGAATTAGACAAGGAGAAGACTCCACCGTAGGAGGATTACATTGCAGGACAAATAAGATCATTTATATTAAAACATTTGATTCTTGGGTTTTGTTTTTCCATGATGACACCTAAAGAACCATCGTTTTTAGTCAAGTTAAAAATATAGGGACTTCCCTGGTGGCACAGTGGTTAAGAATCCACCTGCCAATGCAGGGGACACAGGTTCAATCCCTGGTCCAGGAAGATCTCACGTGCCGCCGGGCAACTAAGCCCGTGCACCACAACTGCTGAGCCTGCGCTCAAGAGCCCACGAGCCACAACTACTGAGCCTGTGTACAACAACTACTGAAGCCCACGCCTAGAGCCCGTGCTCCGAAACAAGAGAAGCCACAACAATGAAAAGCCCGCGCACCGCGACGAAGAGTAGCCCCCGCTCACCACAACTAGAGAAAGTCCACGCACAACAACAAAGACCCAATGCAGCCAAAAATAAATAAATATGTAAATATTTTTATGCTTGTAAATAGTGTCAGGCACAAGAATGTTGGATATAAATAGAAAGTAGAATTTGGTTTTTAAATGAATATGGTGTCTCAAAATAACACTTTATTACCTTGTTCAATGTGTTTAAGACCCTACTCACTTATAAAACTAGAATGATGAGGAGGAATGCTTCATTAGAGGCAGTTTTTCCATAAAGCACTGAGGCACCATGCAAGTGTATTTTTAGCCCACCCTGTGAATATTATGGGCACCTTAATAGTCTCTCAACCTGAAAGGTACCTCTTTGCCTTCAACCTTCATTTAAGCACAGATTCTTCATATGCAAAGAGGCAGGCTTAGCAAGAAAAACAGATCTTCATCAACATTTGCTTTTGAAACAGACCTAAGAAAGTTAGGTCATTCTAAATATGTAATAGAAGTACAGTACAGAACTTACTATTAGATATTCCATTAAATAAGTTTTATTTTCTTATCTCCTTGTTCTTAACAAAAGATAATTTCTTTTGACTTTGTTTTATGAAAATTCTTTGTCTAAGAACTGTTAAGAAATCCACAAACAGAGCAAAGTCTAAAATGCTTGTGCTCATTTCTTGCCTCGTGGTGGCTCCATTTAATAGCAGCATTGGTGACTCTCGCTCTCCCAAGGGCCTCAAAAGTACTTTTCCTTTTTGCCTTCTGATCCTCCCCTTCTTCCTCCCCTTCCTTGTTCTTATTCTTCTTCCTCCAAATCAAAACTGCATTGCCATAATAAAAATAAATAATTAGGTGGATTTATGACTGAATGGATAGAGGGATGGATAGATAGATAGACGTGTGATGAACCAAGCCTAGTAAGTTGCTAGTGGTAGAATCTAGGTGGAGGGTATAGAGCTATTCACTGAATCTTAATTCTTTCAACTTTGCCTTGTGTTTGAAAATTGTCATAATAAAACCTCTTAGGAGTGGCTATCCACTGAAGGTGGGATCACAAGGGCTTTCACTAACTCTGTGTAAATATTTTGCCATTATATTATTAGAGAAAAATGAAAATAATTTTTTTAAAGCTACATGAAACTGTCTTCACAAATGAAGTCACCAAACGATTGATTTAAATGCTTTTCATGTTTGAAATTCACATTAGGCGATGCTAAATAATTAAGAACACACACAGTGATTCAGTTGTATGATGATGACAGCATTGTTACAATAGGAAATTGGTTAAATAAGTTGTGTATAGATAGTTAATAAAATACTATGCAGCCATTAAAACTTGTAGAAACAAATTCATGGGCACAGAAAGATTTATATTATAATGTTTCCTATGCCATCTAGAAAATTATGAACTTATGGGTATAGCTGGAAGTACATATATACAGAAATATTACCTATGAATTATGAGATAATGGACTTCTTCTCTCATATAGATCTTTTTAAATCCACATTTTCTATTTTTTCCTAAAAGTTTCCCAGTGTTTTAATTTTAGTAACGTAAGAAAGAAGGAAAACAGAAAAGAAAAAATCCATGCAATTTTTCTGTGAAAATGGAGTGGGGAAACTTTGTATCTGTAAATAATTTTTGATCAAGCCAAAAAGATTATCTGGGTTTTTTCTTTTATCTATATCACTGGGAGCTACTCTCTTACATTTTCTTAATCTTGCTCTTATGAACAGTGCATTTGAAATGTGTAAAAACAAATAATTTTATGCATTCTTCTGAAGATATTTTAGTGGACTTGACTAGTAGCTTTTGAAAGAAAAGTAAGGATGTTTTCATGCTGCTAGGCCCAAGGCATTTTGTACTTGGAAATGCCCTGTCCTCAGTCCCTAATTGCATTAAATTTCTGTGTCTGACACACTCATGAGGAAAGGAAGTTTCAAAGCAGAAATAAGAAAATCTAATTTATTTCTAAATACAGTAACCATTGATATATTTTAAACAATGTGACACCTATGTTCCAAGTGTCCTAACTAGAAGAATTAAGAGATCACGGATGTGCCAGTTAAATAATAAAAGTGTTTTTATTATTATAGGTCTCTTTTCTCCAAAGCGATTTAAGCAATGTGCTGAAATTAGGTAATCTTTACACTATGTCTCTGAGAGGGATAGAGGGAAGAGATTATTACTGTTAATTTTTATTCATCCAGTAAACATTTATTGAACACTTTATGACTCTGAAGTTAATGTTTCACTTACTGTTTCCTCTCCTTCAAAGGCATTTTTTCATAGATTTTCTGTTAATGACCATTGAAAGAAAAGTTGGGTAGGAATAAAAGTAAAAAGAAGCAAAATAGAGTTCACCTCTGGGTTCCAGTTCTCTAATCCTCTCATGGAGGATTACATGGAATGTGTAATCCACTTACATCTGTACCGCTCTTCCTGTAGGCTGCTAGTCTAGTCCACGAGTGCCATCTCAGTCCCCTACAACATATAACGTGTCATTGTCTTCATCTCTTGTCTTTCACAGGTAAAATGTCCAGTGATCGAGCTTTGAGGAAGCAGCAACAGTTAAACAACCTTGTTTATGTGGTGACAAATCAGGCCAAACCTGGTGACAGAATTGTGGATTTCTGCAGCGGTGGGGTATTCTATATCTCCTTTATTCTCTTTAGCCTTTCCAAGATGATGTGGCTTTACTATACTACATTAAAGGTCATGTTTTTATTTGGCAAGATTATTGTCTCAGAATAAACAAAAGCCTTAGAGACCAAAGTTAACTTGTTTCTTTTTTTTCCTTTTTCAGGGCCATGTTGGGATTGTCCTTGCTCACATGCTGCCATCATGCCAGGTAAAGTCTGAATAATAGACAAAAGGAAACTACACAGTTCAGTTAGCTGAGTCTGGCTTTTTCCTCCTCTTTGAGTTTATAATCATTCACCCAGGTCAAATATGTGGCACAGGCATTTTATATTTCTTTGAACTAAACTTCTAAGATTCAGAATCATAGGGAAGAAAAGTAAGTAGGACCACTACATTTTTTATTTTTTATAAAAGGGCTGTATTTTTAAATAATTTTTAAAAGAAATAATTATTCCACTCAAATAAAATAATTAATGATGAAGCCAGTTTAATTGTCAACATAGTTTTATACTGGAAATACTAGGTTCTGAAACTTGTTGAGCATATTCTTTGGTAACTTGATTTTTATTCATTGTATCAGAATTGTAACAACAACATTTTTTAAAGAAAAAGAAACCGCAAATCTACCAACTGATCCACCAAATGCGTTTCTCCCCATGTTCTTTTTGTCATTGTTCATGAGGATGCTTATTGCTGCAAATTCTAAAAATTCAAGTACAATTTCAGTCACCTGCTTTCACTCAATCTTATATCATAAATGTTTTTCGCTGTTGCAAATAGTTTCAAATATCATCATTAAAATATCACTTAAAATGTGACTGCATAATATGTTTTTAAGTAAATGTACCATAATTTATACGATTGTTGCCACCATTTGTTAGAAGTGTGTGCTGCTTTTAGTCTTCTGTCATATTAAATCATTTCCTCACAGTGACCATCTTTCAGCATAGAAGTCTAGAATCTGATGATTGAACCGGGGCAGATCCTTTGTTTGTGAGCTCTCCGGAAATTACAAAATAATTAAAGTGATTATTCTCAGAAGAAAAAATGTGGAAGAACTCATAGACTAGCCAGAATGATATGTAGCAGAATGATAGAGAGTAGAGAGTATTTTTCTTTATCTTTCTTAGAAAATAAAGAGCAAAATAAATGAGGAATACTGAAAGAAACAGGCAGATGTTCATTTCATCACTAAGGAAAACAACAATTTCATTGTTGGAGTAAGAGGAATAAAGCTCATAGAGCAGAATCCTGGAGATGTAGAGTCAGGCAGGGATATGGTGTCTTTTTTACCCTTCCCAACAGCTCTGGAAACTTAGAAATGTTGAAACTGGAAAAGGGAAGTCTTGACTGGAATAAAGGCTGGAAAACCTTTGACCCCAAGTATCCTCTGACAGGCTTTTTATACAAAGGGATCCAGGATTTTTCCATAAAGACAAGCATAAGGACAAAATAAGGACCAAACTAGGAATGATAGTGATGAAAGTGACTTAACTTTGCTGCCCACTTTTCTCCATCTAAACCAGTGATGGTCTCCCACCTTCCTTGGCCTGGATTACTGTTAGAAATTCTGAACTGGTTGCCCTGCCTTCTGCCTCTCCCCCACCAGTCCATACTATGCATTGCAGCAACCAGACCTCCTTTCATTGCACATGATCTGGCTCCTGTTACCTCTCCAGCCTGATTCCTACATCCCACACCCTGTCTCCCTACCTCCACCGTCACCATCACACACTGTACCCCAGCTATACCAGTTTTCTCAGTTCTTCAAATACACCATATCTTTCTTACCTTGGGCCTTCATACATGTTTCTCTCTCTGCTAGAAACACACCTTTATTCCCGCAGCTGATTTCTATTCACTCTTCAGGCCTCAGTTAATATGTTACTCTTTCACATTAAATGACTAAAACCTCCCTTAGTGTGCGTGCTCTGATAACACATTATATGTCTTTCATTAAACACTTATCACTCACTGTATTATAATTGCCTGTTTCACTTATATCACTATATCTAGGAGCTTCAAGAGTTCAAGGACCTTGTTCTTTTTTTTTTTTTGCAGTACGTGGGCCTCTCACTGTTGTGGCCTCTCCCGCTGCGGAGCACAGGCTCCAGACGCGCAGGCCCATGCCTCAGCAGGCGGACTCCCAACCACTGAGCCACCAGGGAAGCCCTCATTTTTGTACTATATTATGTGGCCTACTTCCTGGCATAGGATAAGGATCAATATAATATGATCTACATTATTAAAGCTAGTAAACACAGTAATAATACTTTACCCTAATGTCTGAATTATGTTACTGAATATACTATTGTTTCCTGGGTACAATCTAGGTTACATTAATAGAAAACAAGGAATTATCATTAATTCGTGCTAAGAAGAGAAGTGACGAACTAGGGTTAAGCAACATTTGGTTCATTCAAGCAAATATGGAGTATTTTACAGGGACATTTAATATTGGGGTAAGTAATCAAGCAATTTCAATTTCTTTAATTAAGTAAGTAAAAATAATAATATGTCTTAGAGTAAATAAAGGTGATAATTTTATTTTCTTTGCTAAACAAGAAATTTATAACTTTTGTTTTCTACTGTCTGTAAAGCCTAGCCTATTAATGAATATTACTTCATTCACAGCATATCATCATTACATGGTAGAGATAATATTTGTTCCTCTACCAGACAAGAATTTTATTTTCTTCACTGCAGAATCTCCAGTGCCTAAAGAATTGTTTGACACATAGCAAATACTTAAAAATAGTTACTAATTGAATGAATAAATGAATTCTAATGAAGGTGACTTCTCTTGGTTTATTTTACATTTTTAGAAGTTAATGAAAGAAGAGAAAAACAGAGAATATAATAGGACAATTAGCTTGTTAACAGCCTGTAAATACTAGAGTTGCTTTTAGATAATACTTTCTTTAGCAAGGATTTACTATCTACATGTATTTTAAGTTTCCAGTAGACAGAAAGTATATTGGTGATGTTTCTGAAACCTTCAGATCAAATTGTTACTGTTTGATACTACTAAAAAGACCAAAGATAAAGTGATTCTGCCAGTTCACTTAAAACCAGGGTTGTATGCTCTGGTGGAATTTGAGTTTCATTAAGATGTTAACATTGCTGCTGCTATTGTATCTGTTTTAAATAATTTTTTCTTATTTTTATAGGACTAAGTGCTCAATATAGAAAACTACATAATAATATAAAGAAGAATCACCAGTATTTCTGCTAGGGAGAGATAAATACTGTCAAAACCCTTTAGTCTTTATGTATTTATGCACACAAACAAATGCATGTTTACACATACGTTAACATTATTGAGGTCATACTACATAGGTCCTGCTTTACCTGAAATTGTCATAAATACTTTACTCATTAATCATATTTCTTTTTTGTTGTTATTATAATGTAATTGTTACTATTATATATATCTTATGCATCACTTAAGATTTTTGATACCTTTGCCTAATCACTTTCTAGGTAGGTTGTGCTAATTTGCATTCCCAACTGTATATGTTCATATAACATATACAGTGGGCTTGTCTAGGTGGAATTCTTGTCCAATCTCAGAAGTTCAGACCTTTTGTAGTACTTATGATTTTTGTCCAATGAAGTTCATTTCTTAAATACCAGCTACTGCAAAGTTGTGGGGTTTATTGTTATTTTTATAGCCTAAAAAGTATACAGTTTGTTTCCTTTGTAGATATAATATAGATTGGTTATCTCAAGCCAAGCTTATAGAAAGAGAAGTAAACTTTTACGAAAACTGTTAATAAGGATATTCAGGAAAATATAGACATCTGATATAGCAAATTCAAATTAAATATATATTTATATGCTGCTTAAATTTTACATAAATGATGAGGTAGAGGATAAAGCTTCTCCCACAAAACAAGCCATTAAACCAATGCACATGTTACCAGTACACCAGGCAGAATGTATAAGGTAGCATGATACTGCTGCCTATTTACTCACCTCTCAAATCACAAAATTCCCGGCCTATCAGCCATACATCTCTTTACCCTTCTGTGGCTTAAAGGTGATAAATCATTCTGGCATATTCTTGTAACTTTCAAGGTCATATAATTCACTAACACCAACTAACAATGTATATGTCTTTTGGGAAGTGATATTTTTCCCAAATATCATAGTAATGTATCCATAATGGGTTTTTTCTTTCATAATTACTTTGTCAAGATATATGGAAAATGAATTAAAATTACTTGGAGGGTTAAACCAAAATTAGATTTACTCTCAAGAATATAATTTGCGGGCTTCCCTGGTGGTGCAGTGGTTAAGAATCCACGTGCCAACTCAGGGGACATGGGTTCGAGCCCCGGTCCGGGAAGATCCCACATGCTGTGGAGCAACTAAGCCCATGCACCACAACGACTGAGCCTGCGCTCTAGAGCCCGAGAGCCACAACTGCTGAGCCCGCATGCCGCAACTACTGAAGCTTGCGTGCCTAGAGCCTGTGCTCCGCAAGGAGAAGCCACCGCAGTGAGAAGCCTGCGCACCACAACGAAGAGTAGCACCGCTCGCTGCAACTAGAGAAAGCCCGTGCTCAGCAATGAAGACCCAACGCAGCCAAAAATAAGTAAAATAAAATAAATAAATTTATTTAAAAAGGAATATAATTTGCCTAGGATGATAATTGAAGTATTGTCACTAGATAAATCAAACTAAATGCACCAGTGGCTCTAACTCTTGTATTAAATAGATTCCAATGAAAATACTGTAACTAGAGAGGAAATCAGAATAGCAGGTATCAGAAACGCATGAAAACTCCATTAATTCACAGTTTTGTGGTATTTCAAATAAGGGTTTAGTTGGCATTTATCTTTGCCTTTTTCGTCTACTGTTTTTCTTTAGACATAAAAGTTAATGATGTAAACAAGATTTTAAGGGGAGAATTTTAAAGTCTTCGAACCAACTATCTTGCAGAACTTAAATCATTTATACATGAGAATTTAAATACTAATTATTATTCTTATCTCCATTAATACAAAAACCTATTTCAGGCAAAAATGAATAGATTTACTAATGTTGTTAAACTAGTGTGACTTGAAATAATGGAAGAGAACAAATCTAAATATTTTCACGTCTTTAAACAAGGTCTTCCATCACCCCCAAGGGCTGTGCCTCCCCCGTGTAACCAGAATCAATGAGGTAATACAGTGTTTGTTCCAAAGAGCATTTTGTAGTTTCTGATTTACGTTGTGCTTACTTGAGAAATATATTTCTTTAGAAATACAAATGTCCAATAAGCTTATAAATAACATTCAAAGTCTCTAGTAACCAGAAGCATTTCAACTTGAACAACAATGATATTCCCTTCTTGCTCTTAACATTTGCAAAGATTTTTAAAATATTATTACTGTAAGGCTTTTAAAATATTATTGCCTGCAAGGCTTCAGTGATATGGGAGCTTTGAAATTTTTCATTTACATGATATTTATAATGATTTGTTAATGACATGAAATGTTATAATGGTAAACAGAGAAAATTATATAAACATAATGTTTAAGTGTATGCATTTTAACATTGAATTTAACTTGTGCTAGAGTCTCAGCTTGGCCACGTACTAGTTTTATGGCCTCATCCTCAATCCTCAGTTTTTTCATCATGACATGGACATAACATATCTGGCTCATGGGATGTTGATATAATGTGCATGAACCACTTAGCAAGTTGCCTAGCATTTAGGAAGTACTCAAAAAATTGGTCCTCTTTTTACTCTGTGCAGTGTGATCTCAACCATGTGAAAACTGCTTAAAAAGGATGAGAGGAAATTATGCTAATATGTATTTTTTTAAGGTGGCTATCTCTATACACTATGTATTTTTCTTTATTCAAAATTTTCAAAATATTACATATTTAACATGTTACCATTTTTATATTCAAAGAATGTAAGCAGTAAAAATAGAAGAAATAAATATATGTGCTTAATATTTTATATATAGATACCTAGCTTATTTAGCCAAGAAAGGCTAATAGGACCCTAAGGATTACTATAAGATATCTAAAAGAATTCTGAACATATAAAATATGTATATAATTATATATGTATATATAATTTCTTTTAAAACAAGTATTTGATTATCATAGAAATACCTTTTGATTTTGTTTTTAAATACAAAACTCTTTTCAAAATTGAGAAACATCTGAGAAGGTTTTTTTTCCTTCCAGTTTGAATGTATGCAGCTGTATGACCCTGAATTGAGTATGTGTTATGGACTGAAAGTTTGTGCCCCACCTCCACCACCAAAAAATTCATGTGTTGAATTCCTTAACCCCTCATGTGATGGTATTAGAAGGTGGGACCTTTAGGAGGTAATTGGGTCATGACGGTGGTACTCTCTGAGTGGAATTAGTGCCCTTATAAGAAAAGAGCTTGTGCCCCCTCTTAGCTCTCCACCATGTGATGATACAGTGAGAAGACAGCCATCTGCAAACCAGGAAGGGGTCCTCACTAGACATCAGATCTGCCAGCACCCTGATCTTGGACTTCCCAGCCTCCAGAACTAAGAAAAATGTTTGCTGTTTAAACCACCAAGTTTATGATAGTTTTTTAAGAGCAGCCCAAACTAAAACAGTATATATCAATTATCATACTCTTAAAGGGTAACTCAGAAAAGATTGCTTTAAAAGTGGACTTTTTAAGGCTATTTTTTTAAGAAGTCTATTATCACCTTCTTGTCTAGTGCAATATAAATAATCTTCCTTGTGAAAACTTACTTTATAAGATTTTACTTTTTAAGACCTAATTTATTATGTGTAGTAATACCTATGCTCTCAAACAGTATAACAAAAACCTTGCTGTCAAACAGTATTACTGAAAGGGCCACGACTATGGAAGAACACACTTTGCATTGAGAAACAAAAACTGTGTCAGTGCTGAACAGCTTGCCCACCGAAATGTTTTAGTTGGGTAATTTCAATAGTAACATAGAGTCATCTCAAACAGGTGATAAGGCATTGATTTCTAACAGTATTGGTGAATATTTTCTATTTATCAATATATATCAAAATCTCTAAACAGTTTATTTTTGAGTTATCTGTATTTACTTTTTTCTATTTCACCCATAACAATTTTTAATATGATTGTTTATGATTCATCAGTGCTGAGTGCTTAATTACAAGCTCATTTCTAGTTATGTATGTTAGTATACAATTAGAAGAAGCATATACAATTATAGAATGTAATTCAGTAACACTTTTGATGAATGATTTATGTAATCCTTGTTTTAAAGGGAAAGGAACTTGAGAAATTATATATTCTGCAAACACAATTTTTAAAAAATCATTAAGGCAATGAAGGACTTTCCAGGTGAAGGTGGCAGATAGAGGTATTGCACCCCCCTTCTCCCCAAGAGAGATCAGACCCCCAAATAACAAAGAGAACAAGAACCAGAAAAATCATACTCCATCCTTAATGAAACAGTGTTCAAGATTCTATAACTTGAACTACAATATTTGAAGATAGAAAGCAGACTGAAGAAAAAATTAGTGAGTAGAGAAGAGGAAAATCAAACTTAAACGCATGGGGAGAGGGAGGGTCAAGAGGGCTATCAGGAAGCAAGTCACTTTGCTCTCACAGAATCCCAGAAAAATTTCAGGAATTCAGGATACCAGAAACCACAGAGGAAGGGTATAAGAAGGGGCTGGAATCATGTTTAATTAAAAATTTTATTTAGAGACTCAGATTCCCACCACCACCTTGTGTAGGCAAGTAACTATTTCCCCCAACTCCTGCAAGAGACCGGAAGTTTATTCTATGAGAAAAGTGTAATAGAGACTCCAAGTATAGGGAGAGAAGGGTGAGAATGATGTGACACCAAAAATAAGAACTAAGTGCCCTTAATTCCAGAATTCCTTCAGAATCTAGAATCATCTCCTCAATCAGAGATTAAAAGAGCCTCCTTTACAGAATCAGAACTATCCCCAGAGAAAATACTATAGCTGTAATTTAAAAAAAAAAAAAAAGCCAACTGGCCACCTGGTCACCCAATCACTAAGGAAGCCCACCTTCAAGCCTTTCATTCAGACTTCTGATCAACTTTTTAATGATTCACTCTTATATGAACTGACAGCCAAGGAATAACAAAATGTGGAAAACTTCCAAAATAGAAGAGACCAAAGCAACAAACACAATGAAAGGAGAGATCAGAAAAGATGTTGCATAATGAAACAGGGATAGAATGAAAAAGAAAAGGCATCAGAGAACAAGAAAGAACTTCTAAACACATGTTAGCCAAAATAAAAAGCAAGTAGAAAATCTAAAAGATGAAGTGTAGGACATCATCTGAAAAAAACAGGACAAAAAAAAAAGAGAGAGAGATAGGAGCTGAAAGAAGCATTTTTTTTTCAAATAGAGATTTAGTCCATGAATCCAATACCTCAATATTCTCAATAATAGGAGAACCAGAAAGATAAAACGGTGGGGAGGAAAATATCAAATAACTAATATAAGAAAATGTGTCAGGATGTGTTTCTCTTGACGGATGTGGGTTCGTGCCCCGGTGTGGGAAGGTCCCACATGCCGCGGAGCGGCTGGGCCCGTGAGCCATGGCCGCTGAGCCTGCGCGTCTGGAGCCTGTGCTCCCCAGCGGGAGAGGGCACAACAGTGAGAGGCCCGCGTTCCGCAAAAAAAAAAAAAAAAAAAAAAAAAAAAGACATAAAGCAATGCACATTGTTATAGGAGAAAAGCATTAAAAAAAATTTTTAAATGGATAAGTGTTGTGATAAAAAGAAGTTCCTAACAGCTTCCAAAGAGAAAAAAGAAAAGAGGTCTCATAGAGAAATTCTGGAATCAAAATGCCGTCACACTTCTCAATAGCAACATGGAAAGCTAGAAGACAGTGAAGCAATGCCTTCAAAATTCTAAAGGAAAGTTTCCAACCTAAAATTTTATGCCTGACCAATCAATCAATCTTGTATGAAAGTAATAAAGAAAATGTCAAGGTCTCAAGAAAATGTGCATCAGGAAACTATGTAAAAGAGTGCTTCAGGGCTTCCCTGGTGGCGCAGTGGTTGAGAGTCCACCTGCCAATGCAGGGGACGCGGGTTCGTGCCCCGGTCCGGGAAGATCCCACATGCCGCAGAGCGGCTAGGCCCGTGAGCCATGGCCGCTGAGCCTGCGCGTCCGGAGCCTGTGCTCCGCAGCGGGAGAGGCCACAACAGTGAGAGGCCCGTGTGCCGCAAAAAAAAAAAAAAAAAAAGATGTGCTTCACTAAAATAAGAGAGTAGGGCTTCCCTGGTGGCACAGTGGTTAAGAATCCGCCTGCCAATGCAGGGGACACGGGTTCGAGCCCTGGTCCAGGAAGATCCCACATGCTGTGGAGCAACTAAGCCCATGCGCCACAAATACTGAGCCTGTGCTCTAGAGTCCGTGAGCCACAACTACTGAGCCCACACGCCACAACTACTGAGCCCACACGCCACAACTACTGAAGCCCACGTGCCTAGAGCCAGTGCTCCGCAACAAGAGAAGCCACCGCAATGAAAGGCCTGCTCACTGCAAGGAAGAGTAGCCCCCACTCGCCGCAACTAGAGAAAGCCCGCATGCAGCAACAAAGACCCAACGCAACCAAAAATAACTAACTAAATAAATAAATTTAAAATAAAAATAAAATAAGAGAGTAGGTAATAAAAAGAAATAAGTGATATCTAATCAGGAGTGGGTGAAGAGAGTTCTTGGTATGATGGCAAAGGGAAGTCACAGGACCAGACAGAGCTAGGTAGCAGGCAAAGAAAGCAGTGAGTCCATGTTTTAATAAAAGGTCAGGAGGCCCAGGAAAGATGTCTTCAGGAAAAAAAAAATGGAGCTGGCCAATTATTTGACAGTTTTCACACAGTGAAAAATTTTACCATAGAGCATCTTACAGAACTTCTGTGCAGGAAAAGTCTTGGATGTTAAAAAAAAAAAAAAAAATCATATGGCACAGTTAGTTTTGATTTGAAAGAGCAATATACATTGATTATATAGAAAAACAGAGATGGATTTCAGGAAAGAAAACCAATGAGTTGAAAAGCATTAGCTTTGGTCACCAGATTTTCTTTCGGGGTAGAGAAGTGTGTACGGAACAAGGAACTTTTTTTGTCATTACATGCCTTTTAGCATTATTTGAGTCATTACATGCCTTTTGGCATTATTTGAATTTTAAAGCCAATTACCTATAACATAATTGCGTGAAAGTTTTTAAAGAGGAGCAACAGAAGCGCACAACTGGGACCAAGCTTTCTTCTAAGATATCTGGTTAAGAATCCTTCTTTGAGAAGCAAAGGCTCAGAGCATGATTGGGTTGGGGCAAATTTAGAGGTCATTCAGTTCAACCTTCTCATTTCATAAATATAAAAGTTGAAGCTCCACCTGGGGAACAGGAACATAGCAAGTTAATGTGAGAGCTGGGACTAGAATCCAGTCATTGACTTCCTGTTCACTCCCCACATCTAAAGGAAGGAGTAAATGGGAACATAGAGAATTAGAATAACTTTTGGTGTCAGAGGGATTGAATTTAAATCTTGTCTTCATCATTTGTGACCTTGGACCAGCCACTTGGCCTTTTTGTAAAATGGGAAATAACAACACCTATATGCATCGTTTGGACTAGGAAAAGGCTAATAAATGTTAAATGAATCTTTAAAAAGTAAACAAACAAAAACCCCCCAAGGACAGGATGCCTAGTACAGTCATAAATACATCTAGCACAAGCTTAGTTTTGGGAGTATGAATAAGGCATAGTCTTACTATCTTTCAAAATATGTCTTACATTAAAAATCAATACATACTCTTTACCAACATATATGTTCTTAGACTATCTGTGTATCTTTACCAACATATATGTTCTTAGACTATATGGGTATCTTTCTCAACATATATTGAGAAGAATCAATCAGTTTTTCTAGAATCTTGCCTTGTTTTTTAGAAGCTGCCAGTTGAAAGACATTCTGAGAGTGAGTGATGATTAATTTTGTTTATTTACCACCACATATAGCAAAGATACGTGGATTGAGGTTTCCTGGCTGTTTGGTTATGTTTCATTGGCTTACATCATAGGATGTGTTATAGTTAAAACTTTTATGACATATAGATTAATTGAAGTACAAATGTGAAGGAAAGGTCCTTAATTTATAGTCCATGAGTTCTGCAGCATTTATTTGGATCAAAAATATTTACATTTACTTTGGAATATGCATTACCTTGGCCAATAGATAAGTTTACAATTCAATTTTTATCCTTTATTAGAATTCAGTGTATGTACAGAGAACCACAATACCGAATTTTGGGGGTCAGTCAGTGAAACACTTGTTTGCTATGTTGTCAGCGAACCATTGATTAAATATGGGTGTTTTTCCCCCAGCACGTTAACCTTTATTAGATACTCATAGTTTATGTTTTGATACTCTTTCTACAGTTGTCAGATCTATCGGTGTGTATATTAATAGATCTATCTCTCCATTGTATATTATATTACAAACTCTCTGGGTCAGATGCTTTAAATGTAATTAGAAATTCGATTTCATACCAGTTTCTGTAGATAGGAATGGTTTAAGAAAAAAATTTAGATGTATTTCTCTTCGTTCTTTCCTTTCTTTGTCACTTCCTTTATGTGTAACCAACACATATCCCATTCCTTCTTCTCTTAAATCAGTGGTGAAGCTAAGAGTGATACCCAGAAATTCTTCATTGAAAAAGATGGTCTCTAAGGTTCCTTCCAGCTCTAAGTATGTTGGTCAGAGAAGGCATAGCATGATGTAATGGAAAACCTGTGAGCTTTGGAGTCAGACCTGGATTCAGAGTTCATCTGGAATGTTTGCTGGCTAGGTGATCTTGTCATGTTATTACAAGAGATAATAAGAGCTATTTAAAGTATTAAAAAAAATTTTAAAGAATTAAATGATTAAATCAAGAAAAAATCTATGTAAAGATTTTGACATCTAGCAGACACTGCATACATGCTAGTCCCCTGTGGTGTTGTAATTCCAGAAGATAGTAGGACCAATGAGATGAATAAAATGAGAGGAAGTATACAATAGTCCGCCCATATCTATGCTTTTGCTTTCCTCTGTTTCAGTTACCTTTGGTCTGTCATGGTCCGAAAATATTAAATGGAAAATTCCAAAAAGAAACAATTCATAAGTTTGAAATTGTACACTCTCCTCCAACCAGCCCAGGACGTGAATCATCCCTTTGTCCAGGGTTTCCATGCTGTATACCCTCTCCCCCTGCCAGCCACCACCCACACCCCCAGCATAGGAACAAGCATAGTATAGTTGATTGACCCTTGAACTACATGGGTTTGAACTGCACGGGTCCACTTGTTTTTTTCAGTAAATATATACTACAGTACTACATGAGCTGTGGTTGGTTGAATCCACAGGTGCAGAACCATGGATAAGGAGGGCCAACTCTAAAGTTTTACTCAGATTTTTGGCTGCGTGCGGTGGGGGATTTGGGGGAGAGGTCAAAGCCCCTGAACTCCGCATTGGTTAAGGGTCAACAGTATTTATAGAGTTCGGTACTATCCCTGGTTTCAGGCATCCACTGGGGGTCTTAGAACATATCCCCTGTGGCTAAGGGGGGACTACTGTATTTGCATAGAGTAGTTAGCTAGGCTGGAAGACTCCAAACTGTCTGAGTTGGGGTCCTTAATTTGTTGTGTCACCTGGAACAAGTTACTTGACCTCTCTGGGCTTCAATTTCCTCATCTTAAAACAGTACCTACTTTAAGATATTTGTACATCCATGTTCATAGCAGCAGTGTTCGCAATAGCTGAGGTGGAAGCAACCCAAATGTCCATGGATGGATGAATAGGTAAACAAAATGTGGTACATATATATACAGGTGTCCCTTGGTATCCATGGGGGATTGGTTTCAGGACTCCCTCATATACCAAAGTCCGAGGATGCTCAAGTCCCTTATAAAAAATGGCATAGCATCTGCATATAACCTACACACATTCTTTCATATATTGATACCTTAAATAGTCTCTAGATTACTTATAATACCTAATAGAATGTAAATGTTATGTAAATAGTTGTAGGTACAATGTAAATGCTATGTAAATAGTGGCTGGTGCATGGCAAATTGAAGTTTTGCATTTGGGGAACTTTCCGGAATTTTTTTTTAATATCTTCAGTTCGAGGTTGACTGATCTGCAGATGTGAGACCTGCAGATATGAAGGGATGAGTGTATACAATGGAATATTATTAAGAAGTCCTATCAAATGCTACAACATGGATGAGACTTAAGGACATTATACCAAATGAAATAAGCCAGTCACAAAAAGCCAAATACTGTATGATTCCATTATATGAAGTATCTAAGGTGGTCACATGCATAGAAACAGAAAGTAGAATAGTGGTTACCAGGGGCTGGAGGGAGGGAGGGAGAAAAGGGAAGTTGTTGTTCAACGGGTATAGAGTTTCAGTTTTGCAAGATGAAAACATTCTGAAGGTCTGTTTCACAATGATGTGAATATACTTAACACTATTGGGCTGTACACTTACAATGGTTAAGATGGTAAATTTTATGTTCTCTGTTTTTCTACCACAATAAAATAGGTAGAAAAAATAAATAAATATATATAGTACCTACTTCATAGGGTTGTGCATTAAACAAGTAAATCCATGTAAAGCAGTTAGAATAAGCACTTAGCATTACTCAGGAATGTTAAATCTATATTATTATTATTAGCATTATTATCAGTGTCACTCCATGCTTCAGGAACGTGCTTTCTGCTGTTTGCTGCTGTGCTTCTTGCTCCTTTGCTTTTGGAATTCCTTTGTATCCTACAAGGCCCTCGTCAAACACCACTTCCTCCAGTTCACCATCCCTGATTTTTCCCCATCTGAATATCCCACTCCCTCCTTTGATGTTTCTATTTGTACTTTTTTAATGGCACTTAATGCATTCTGTCTTGTATAATACAGGTTTGGGTACTACTTGAATGCTATTGATGTGTAGTGTTTTATTCTTTGTATCCCCTGTGAGTCACACATGTTAGCACATGAAATAACCAGAACTTTGTGAGTTGCCTAAACCTATGCAATTTGCACTTGAGTTAATTAATGTATTACGTGATTTGGATTAAGTTGTCACTGTTGACAGAGCATCAGAAAGGGATCATAGTTTTGACCTTTGTATTCCAAGCCACTACCATAATACTGATATAAAGGAAATGCCCAGTGATTGCTGAGTGAATTAATGAATGAACCGATTAATGAATCAATGAATTGTGCAGTTTCTAGAACTATTAATAATTATAGACCTTTAATGATCAATAAGAAAGAATAACAAATTCCTCAACAAAATCACTCAACTTCATGTTGCTGCAGAAGCTCTCCACGCCACTTGTCTCATGATTTTTTTTTTCATGTACTTATTTTACTAAGGATTGAAATAAGATACAAAGATGGAAATGGTTGATGTGAATCTTAAGGCTTAATATCTATAGGTTTTCATCTACATTCATTGTCTATTTCTGCTGTAGCAAATTACCACAAATTTGGCAGCTTAAAAATAACATATATTATCTCAACATATAACAAATGTTATCTTAAAATAACGTATATTATTTCTGTAGGGCAGAAATCCAGGTGGACTCAACTAGTTTGTCTGCACCAGGTGTCATTAGGTCAAAATCAGCTGTTGACTTGGTTCGGCTCTTATCTGAAGTCTCTGAGGGAGTGGTCCCAGGACTGTTCAAGTTGTTGGTAGAATTCAGCTCCACACAGTTATAAGACTAAGGTTCCTGTTCCCTTGCTGAGTCAGACGGGAGTCGTTCTCAGGTTCTACATCTACCCACACTCCCTGTCTCATGGCCTCCTTCACCATGAAAGCCAGCAATGGTGGGTCAAGTCCTTCTCTCTGACTTTTCTTTCTATTTCATCTCTTGTTTCCTGCCTGAGAAAGTTTTTTTTTTTTTTTAAGAAGATGTTGGGGGTAGGAGTTTATTAATTAATTTATTTATTTTTGCTGTGTTGGGTCTTCGTTTCTGTGCGAGGGCTTTCTCTAGTTGTGGCAAGTGGGGGCCACTCTTCATGGCGGTGCACGGGCCTCTCACTATCGCCTCTCTTGTTGCGGAGCACAGGCTCCAGACGCGCAGGTTCAGTAGTTGTGGCTCACGGGCCTAGTTGCTCCACGGCATGTGAGATCCTCCCAGACCAGGGCTTGAACCCGTGTCCCCTGCATTAGCAGGCAGATTCTCAACCACTGGGCCACCAGGGAAGCCCAAAAGTTCTTTACTTTTAAGGCCTCACATAATTAGATTGAGCCCACCCATGTAATCCAAAATAATCTTGTTATTTTAAGGTCTTTAATCTTAATTACATCTGCAAAAATTTCTTGCCATGTTGACGGATTCCAGGTATTAGGATGTGAACATCTTTAGGAGATCATTCTGCCTACCATACCATCCCTGTCTCTTTTTTTTGCAATTTATTTGTTTACATAACCATGTCATTTGTCCTTTAGAGTTTCCCGCAGTGTGGATTTTGCTGATTTCATCCCCCTGGTTTTGTTTCACGTACTACCCTGTTCCCTGTATTGCCTAGAGATTGCTACTTAGGTCTAGATTGTAGAGACATAATCAGATCCAGGTTCACTTTTGGGATAAGACTACATCACAGGTGGTGGTGTGCTCTATCAGTAGGCCCATGTCTGGTTGTCTCTTGTATAATGTGAGCAGCATTCATGGTCATTGCCCCAGCTCATTATTTCAATAAGGATTGCAAATTGCTGACAGTCTTCTATTTTAATATTCTGCCTCATTTACTTTCCTTGATCAACTATTTGGTTATACTGAGGTACAGTTCACATAGGAAAGGCCAGAGAAAACTTTATTATTTTTCTGTATTTTCCAGTTTTCAAAGTGAATTGGTTATATGCCAGATGTGACCAGTTAGGCTTTTTTTTTTTGGTATAATTATCATTGACTCGCCAATTTAATATTTGAAATACTTCAGTCCATTGATGTTACAGTTCTCATTGATGCTTAGATATTCCCATTGGCTCCTGAGTGTTTTTTACAAGGCTTCAATGGTATCTGATAGCATCCATGCTTTCAGTATAACAAGACGTTCCAGCTCATCTTGTATATTTCCTGCCTCATGTCTGACATCAGCTATGTCTCCATGGAGCTCAAAATTCTTTTAAGAGCAGATGCTATTATTTACCACAGTGTAGGTACTCGGGATGGTCATTGCTACTGGTTTGGTCTTTGTTTCTAGGCTTTTCAGTCATCTGAACTAGGCAATACCTTTTATTTATTTATTTATTTATTTATTTATTTATTTATTTATTAAACAAAATCTTCATGGGTTCGTACTGATACTTCCAACTTAAATTCAGCACTGTGGGATTTTAACCTAACCTCACTTGTCTATCTCTTATATTTTCTTCTATGCTAAAAAAAATTCTGTTTCCTAATGACATAGCATGTTTCTTGTTTTATCCCATAATATGCACATTAGAGTTCTAAAACAACAAACAGTAACAATGATTACTGAAAATAGTTTTGAGAATTTTTAAACGTTATTTTTTATGCAATAGCATCTTCCATAGCCATGTATATTCTTCATTCCTTTTTATAGCTGCAGAGTACTCCATTACATTTATTCTACCAGTGCTCTGTCAGTGGGAAATTGGCTTGTTTCCATTTTGTTGTTATTTCAAATATTACTTCAGTGAATAAATCTTTTTATATGTTTGCCAGTGTGTCCACTGGATAGATTTTATTACAAGTGAAAGCACGAATTACACATAATTTTGCTGAATATTGCTAAGTTCTTCCTCCAAAGGGTTGTGACATTTTTGTATTCCCACCAGCCATATATGATGGTATCTGTTTCCTTACAGTCTGGCTGATAGACTGTTATCAAATTTTAGGATTTTTGCCACACTAATAGGTGATCATTAGATAATTATCTTAGTATAATTTCAATAATTATTTCTCTTATTTTGAATAATATTGAACAACTTTGGTTTATGGCCTATTTGCATACTATTGTTCATGAACTGTCCAAATCTTTTGCCCATTTTACTATGAGATTATTAGGCTTTTTCTTTATATTTAAAAGCTTGTTATATATTAAGGATATTAACCTTTTGTGCTATAAATTGCAATCTTTTTCTCTCTTTATCATTTGTCTTTTTACATATAATTTTTGGGTTTTGTCATTTGAAAGGTTTTTTTTTTTTCATTTTTACTTTGATGTACTTATTAACCTTACCCCTTATTATATGTGGACTTTCAGACATAGTTAGGAAATTATTTCCCACTCCCCTAGGTTATGGAGAAATTTACTTATGTCTTTTTATCTGTTAATTTGTTTTTGCATGTTAAATCTCTAACCCATTTGAAATTTATGTGTGGTGAGAGGAAAGGATCTAATTTTATTTTTTATAGAGCTATCAGGTTAACCCAACGTCACTTATTAAAAAGTCCATCTTGTCCCCAGTGGTTTGAAGTGCCACCTTTGTTGCATGTTAAATTTTTGTATTCATATGGTTCCATTGATCTATATCATTATTTGCCTGTTTTTTGTTTGTTTTGCGGTACGCGGGCCTCTCACTATTGTGGCCTCTCCCGTTGCGGAGCACAGGCTCCGGACGCACAGGCTCAGTGGCCATGGCTCACGGGCCCAGCCGCTCCGCGGCATGTGGGATCTTCCCGGACCGGGGCACGAACCCGTGTCCCCTGCATCGGCAGGCGGACTCTCAACCATTGGGCCACCAGGGAAGCCCTATTTGCCTGTTTTTTTCTGACCTGCGTTTGATGGCATGGAAATTAGGAGCAAGTGATGCAATAAAACGTTTTAGACCTAATAAAATCCATCATGTAAATAGTTCTTAGAATTAGTTGTTTTGTTTAAGTGAGGGAAATAAACTCACTCTTTAGCATGTAGCAAAAGGAATGTGAACCTAAGTAAAGGGAGATTTATAAAAATAAATTGTCGAAACTTTTCTTTAAGAGAGTTTTTGGGGAAGCAGCCTGATGTGATTAACACTTGAGGTCAGGCTCTGGGTCACGATCCCACCCTTCAGGAGCTGCTATGTTGTGAGCATATTCTTCATTTCCCCGAGCTTTAGTTTCCTCACTTCTCAGATGGAGATAATAAAATCTTTCAGGGCTGTTGTGAGCACAGAAGGATCTGCGCACCGTCACCCAGCATAGCTGCCAACACATAAAGGGCACTAGGTGAGTGTTGGGTCTCTTCTCTCTCCCTCCAGGGAAAAATGCATCTATAATTTTTACTATGAGGTTTTCTCCAGCTACTCACGAAAATAAGAACTAGCCCGATTTTTACCCTGCAAAACTGGTTAAATAAAGGGGCAGATGAGAAACCAAGATTCTTTAATTCTCCAGTAGTTGGTGCTGCCTTCGCTGGACGGCAGGCTGCCTAGGCTCTTTTTTCACGGTGGGGCAGGAAGGGAGGTTGACAGCAACCATAGGGATTGTTGACTTCTATGGAGGTGATGGACGCCTGGTAGGAGGGGAGAATTCAGGAACAGGGTTGCGAGCAGAGAGCTTGCTTTCCTCTTCTCAGTACAACTTTGTTTTTGGTTTTCCAGTTCAAAAGGGGAATCTGACTTATACTTAACATCCAGAAATTTCCAGAAAATCTCTTTGTCTTTACCCTAAAAGTGCCTCCTTACCCTGAAGTTGAGAGATTTGTGTCTAGAAGGAACAATTATTATCCAATACAATTTGCCTCTGTTCAGAATGAAATGGAGATCTGAGCATTTTTCTGACAAAATGCTTCATCCTTCAAGATCCCTACATCTGATTTTCTTTCAGGGTTCTAGTTTTCCTTATTTAGCCTAATAATTTTCACAATTGTCTACTTTAGATTGTAAAACAGTATAGATATATTTAAGGGATTTGTTCCAAAAACATGTTTTAAAATCATTTTAAAGTTATTTTTCTTTTCATGAATTATTGATGTGCTAATCATGACTTCAATCCGTAATGTTTTTCCTTTTTAAATAAACCCATTAAAAATATTTCATACAGTTCATCATTCAGTGTTAAGAATTGTAATTATATGAATATGAACAGGTGCTACATAAATATGATTTGTTCAGTTTTAGACAACACTGATTAGAGTCTATTCAGACAGCATTTGAAATACTGTTTTCACATACACTTCTATTAAATCTTTGCAACAGCATTGTCAGTATTATTAACCATAGTTTATGGTTGAGGAGACTGAGGCCCAAAGAAGTTCAATTTTAAGCAGCCCAGGATCACACAGCCAATTGCAGTTCTGGACTAGAAATTCTGATTCCAATGTAGAGTTGTTTCCGCAATGCTACAGCTGAACTGAATTTTCAATCAGCAAGAGCATTAGTTTAGACATGCATACATATTGAATTCTCCATATTTAACATGACATCAGATTTTCCATTGAATGAATCCTGTGCTTCATTACAAATGTTCCATTTGTAATCTTGCAACCTCTTGCTTAATTTTCTTAATTAATATGAATAGCTAATTAGTCCTTTGGTATGTCCAAATGAGAACTATTTAAACTGCTATGAAATAATATTCTGGTAACTTGAAACCTCTTAAGGAACAGTCCTCACAAAAGGTTTTTGCTTTTTTTTTTAAATGGCACAAAGTAGCACTCTTAGTTAAAAAAGAACTTAGTGCTGAGGTCTGGTTTTGTTTTCCAGGTGGCGTTGCATGCTTGTGGAGTGGCAACAGACATGGTGATTGAGCAGTGCATCAAAACACGGGCTTCCTTTGTCACGTGCCCTTGCTGTTATGGTTTCATTCAGAACACCTCAAAGTTTAATTTTCCAAAAAGGTGAAATCTTGTATTCTGCCAAAGGCACCAATATGGGTATTAAATTGGTACACAAAAGTCATTTGGTATAAAGTTGCAAGGAGGTTTCAGTTTTGAGCTCATTTCCTTTTTCCACAATGGCAAGTATTGTTTATAAGCTGTATAAGGAAGAGGGGATCTCCTCCATGTCTGCCCTTGATTTTTTTCTCCTAAATCCAGCTCTTGCTGAAATTTAGAAGCGAGTGTATCCAGGAGTCAGCTGACTGGAAGTCTGCCAGCTTCAGCACTTCTCTGTGTACTTCTAAATGGAAATCATCAACTGTGAGAGGCAGTAGAGTGTAGTGGTTAAGTGCTTAGGACCTGGAAGTATTCCACCTGGATGCAAGTATTGACTCCTCATGCTTTTTTTTTTTTTTGCGGTACGCGGGCCTCTCACTGTTGTGGCCTCTCCCGCTGCGGAGCACAGGCTCCGGACGCGCAGGCTCAGCGGCCATGGCTCACGGGCCCAGCCACTCCGCGGCATGTGGGATCTTCCCGGACCGGGGCACGAACCCGTGTCCCCTGCATCGGCAGGCAGACTCTCAACCACTGCGCTACCAGGGAAGTCCAACTGCTCATGCTTTTGTAAATTGTTTCACCTCAGGCAATCTACTCAAACTCTTTTTGCCTACATTTTCTCATCTACAAAAGGGGGATTATAATAGTAACTACCTCAAGGTTTTTATGAGAATTGAATGATATATATGTTAATCACTTAGAAGTGGCACAGAGTAAGCACTCCATAAATGTGAGCTGTTGCTAACTACAGTAGTAACAGTAGTAGTTTTAAATTCTGCCCGCGAGTGGTGGTGGTTAACCTGCAAGCTCAATGGCCATTTTTACAGTCCTCCTTATCCCACATAGAAAAGGGAGACATTTTAATTCTCACCACTTTAACTAAACCTAGTGGAGGGCCATTCTTGGTGTTTATGACATTTCACTCTGACTTATAGTTACGGAGAATCCAGCTGATCATTTTAATTATAGGAGAGATTAAATATGCTAGTTTTGGAAAGTCTATCCTATCATGTGTCAAAAAAGACTTCTTGATCATTTTCATCATTTCTTTTTAGAAACCTTCGAAATTTCCATTTGAATTTGTACTTAAGAGCTTCTAAGTAATTTAAAGTAAAACTAATAGCCTTCTTTTTCTTTATTTCATTATTTTGTTGTTTCCTATAATTTGCAACTGTTGAGAGAAGAACAAAGGATCTATGGAAAAGCAAAAAATAAAATATAATTTGAGGGTTATTCAATACTTGAAACTTTATTTTATTCTAAATCTATACAGATAAAATGTGTAGTTTAAACCCATCAAGAAATTTGTAAGTCTAGCACTATAAAGATTCTTAAGAATGGTAATTTGAGTTGTTCAGCCTGCAATCTCACTTAACTGATTGTAAAGCCTCAATTTAGGGACTGTCAACTTTTTCACATCTCTGTAGATTTACTGATATTTGCCCCCTTTGTCATTAGAGGACAACTCCCAGGTCACTAGCCCTTTGCCCTCATCACCCTAGGGCCAGGTGCCAGACAACTAAGGATAGCCCCTATGCTTCAGAACCTACTGACATTGTTCCAACTGGCCAGTCCTAAGCTTGATCACTCTGCCCTGCCATTCCTGGAATACGTAATAAAGGCTATTGACCGTGTTTTACCCCATTGTCTCTGCCTCCTGATCAACCTGGTGCTTCCCCATGTGACCCTGTATGACATGGCTTGCCCCCTCTTCTTGGGAACTCTGAATAACAAACTTTCTTTTCAGTGGCAGTCCTCTCCTGATTTGTTGGCCTCACCGCACCTGAATAACAATAAAACCTACATTTTTAAAGTGCCTGAATCTGTGTGCACCCATGTGGGGAGGAGAAAAAAGTTATACTTCTCTAATAGTGTAAACAATCTTTGAAAGAAATTCTTTAAAATTCATTACATACCGATGGTATACTTTTGTCTTTTTATAAAGATATTTCAAACTGGCATAGTTTTTAGTTCAGGACAGTATTATATACTCTTCAGATAAAATACATATTTTTGTTTATAATTTAATTTCAAGACTATTTCTACTCTTAATCTTTGGTATTTAAAATGAGTAATTCTTTTCTCTTTTCTATTTCAGTGAACAATTCAAGAAAACTTTATCATACAAGGTAACTTTAAAAAGATCTAGATGTTTTCCTCACATACTTTTCATTGCTTCTTTATTTTCCCTCTCAAATTTGTAATGGAGTATATAATCTATAGTTATACTTGAATTGCTCATGAACATCTAATACGGATTTTTTTTCTTGTTGGCAAATCAAGATTAATCTTCAAGTAGTTGACAAGATTTGTGAAAGGTCCGAGAGTTTACCCGACTCACCAGCTAACAAGTTAGCCTGCCACAGTTTCATGGATGCTGGTAGAAGATAGGAAACTCCTGAGTCAGAGACAAAGGATAGAATTGCTCACAGCAGTAGGAGTAGCCAGACTATCATCATTTTTACGCTGACTCTCTGAGGCCCAGTTCCCACAGGGCAGCACAAACAGGGCTAGCGGACACCTACATATATACAGTGAGTTGCATTATAGGGGAGGAAACCTGAGTTTAGGAAACTCAAATGTTTTACGATGTAGTCTTTAAGTAAGCATGCCTCCCCTTTTCTCTAGAGGGAGACACTGTATAGCTTCCAAGGCCATTCACTATACAAATGTCTTTGAAAAGATAATCTGGAACAGAGGTGAATTTTTCTGTAAAAGGTAAGATAGTAAATAGTTTAGGCTTTGCTAGCCACTTGCAAATCTCCCACATACTCTACGTTGTCCTTGTCATTGTTTTTATTGGTTTACAACCCTTTAAAAATGTAAAAGCCATTCTTAACTTTCAAGCCATACAAAAACAGTTCACAGGCTAGATTTGGGTTGCCAGCCCCTGGTCTGGAACAAAGACAGTGCCTCTGCTTATAAGATGTGAAGAAACACAAGAGACCCACAGAGAATTGTCTTCCAGCGGTAGTCAGAACATTACATAGTTTTGAGACCCACAGAGAATTGTCTTCCAGCGGTAGTCAGAACATTACATAGTTTTGAGTCACCAGTCTGAGCAAAAAATAAATAAACAAAAACCAAAAACTAGACCTTTGTTTTTAATCCGTACTTGAGTGATGCTAGGTAAAGCAAACTCTTAAGAGGGTATATGGGAAAAACCTAGGGCAGTGAGGAGGTAGGCTGCCACAGCCTCACTGGCTGGGGAAAAAATGTAAACTTTCTAGAGTTGGGAGAGATGGGACACCCAGGCTCTTTCAGAGAGCATAAAACTCCCTGGTACCTCAGTTCATCTTTATCTCCTCTTTCTCCCACACCCCCAGAGCTGCTTGGCTACCCGCCCTTTGAGTGTCTTAGGTGTAAATGCTCACAGAGAAGTCTTAACCTCTCGGATGCTATTGCAAGATGGTATCTCAGTATTTCTTAACCATGGTGGGTGGACTGGCAGGCAGAACTAAATGAACCTAGTGCCCGGATATCTTGAGAGTCACCTTGGAAGTATTTTTCTCCATAGTTCAATTTAGGCAGCAAGCCTTTACTGAGTACCTACTATGTGCCTTTCCCTTTCAGAATTTAACTTCTACTGGGGAGAACACATACACAAATAATTCCAATAAAATATGATGAGACTTATCAGGACAAGGGAAGCAAACCTCATCTGAGGTTGTGATTGCCTTGACATTACCTTTACTTAAAGTGAACCTTAATTTACAAACATGAGGACAAAGAGCATGCTTTTCTTCAAATTATATAATTCTAAATTCTTCAGTCTCTTTATGCCAGTTCATGGGAGCTTAGTAAATCTTATTCATTTGAATCATTTTATTAGTATCCTACCCATTGCCACTAAATTTTATAGTGGCCATTAAAGAAGTTTTTTTTTTTTTAGAGTTGAGACAAAAGTAACCCTTCTAAAAGGACCAACATCACACAATCACTTATTTAATAAGGTAATCAGAATAAACTTATTTAAAAGTTGAGACAAAAATAACCCTTCAAAAAGAACCAACACTGCAAATCACTTATTTAATAAGGTAATCATGATAACCTTTTTAAAAGATGTAGGCCTCAAATTGAATGTACAAAAGACCAAGGAGACAAATGATTGATCTGAGTTCAACACTGTTTGCTAAGCTGACAGGTGAGATCATTTACACACTTGGAAACTACAGCTGTTTTGAATGAACAGTTGTCATGGGAGCAGTGCAGTCATCTCAACTCTGAGTAATCACTCACCTTGGGCTACTTGCAGATAGATATAAGAGTGCAGTGCAGACTCATCACCTCTCTGTCCCTTTAAAGGCTTGTTCTTTTCATTAAATTAATCTTTCCTAAAATTGTTAAGCAGAAGCAATAATCTCCCTCCCATTCTCTCCAGTCCCCTTTACAGTCTGTCTTAAAGCACAAATAATGCACCTCCTGCAGCCTTCTGGAGTGGGAGGAGGGAGTGGGCCAGCCTTCTCTCCTCTGAAGGGATGGAGGGAATGGAAGGGTCCAGCCAAGCAGAAGAGGAGCCAGCACCCTGCTGGGGATGTGGGAGAACTGCAGAGGCCACAGTAGTGATCTTCTTTAGTACTTCCTTTCCTTCTCCTAGTAGAGGCAAAGCCACTTAGAATGTCTTCTTGGAGCCATGTTCCTGAGACTCAAATTTTATTCAAAGGAAAATATAAGTGACTTTTAGGTCTTTTAGTTTAACACATTATAACCACAAAATTGTAAGCATATTTTGGCTAAAAGCAGCTGGGTAAAGAGCCCTGAGGCCCTTCCATGCATCTGTTCTTAAGAACTATATCTGAAGAACAGTCTACTTGAAGGGAGAAAAAGTTATTGAGTACCATTTTCTGAAAATGTGCTTCTTTCAAAAATACTATTTGTGCAGCACTTTATGCAATTAAACAATGTAGAGTTCCAGAAAAAGGAGTTCGTTTTTTGTTTTTTAATTTTGAAGCAGATTAAAATAAAGCTACAGTCCATTGCTTTTTCTTTTAGGAACACATGATTCTATGCAGATTTGCAGATCAGACAGCTGTCCAGCTTCCACCCCAACGAAGGCTCATAGGTATGTGTTTTCACAGAGCAGCTGTTGAGTAGATTACGTACAAGATGCCTAGGAATCAATGGACCAACTCTATACGGGAAAATGGGGAACCTCTATTTTGTCCATTTATCAACAAGGCACTAAAGTTTGTTTTTCCCAGAAAAAAAAAAAAATCTGTCTTGAAAAGGGCTCTAACTATAACAATATTTTGTCCCATTTTTGTCAACATTAATACTTTCCAATGTATTTTCAGTGTTTGTACATTGAGTAGAATTATTATGTTAAATCTTATTGTTACAAACAAACTGAAGAATCTATCAAAAGCCATAGAAGAAAATATTAAAGATGGAAAAATCAGCTATGCATGCCAAAATTGATATATTACAAAATGTATAAACAGGGATGATAATGTTTTCTTTTCAGAAAAAAGTATACTCGTATATTATTAATCATAGACCAATTTATTTGACATTTGTATTATTAAACATTACCTAACTTGGAAGAAAAATAGCATTTCAAGTTTAAGTAATGAATTTATCCAAGACTTTGCTTTAGAAAAAGTGATCACATTTGGAAGGATAATAGCAGCTAACAGCTATTGCACGTTTAAACTCTGAGCTAAATGTCCTCCACCCATGATCTCAATAAATTCTTATAAAAATAATTATGGAGTATGTGCTGTTGTTTACATTTTATGGATGGGAGAGCTTGTCCAGGATCCTTCAGCTGGTGGATGGTGAAGCCATACTGTAAACCCTAATTATTTGATTCCAGACATAAAGCTCCATTTTTGCAATGACCCCCAGTGACAGTCACATCACTGGAAGGTTAGGTTCCAAAATTAGGGCTTAACATGATTAAATAAAGTCAAAACTAATCTTAAAAATTATTCAGAAAAGCCCCGCATTGGAGACCATCATGATATAGCAGAAAACAGATTGCTGTTTCTTTGGCTCAGCACCAGGTGTAGTAATTAGCTTGCATTCAGGGACCATGTTGCATGAGAAGTAGTTATCTTTAAACTGTAAACTCAAGGTCAGCATAGCAAGATAATCACAGTTGGAGAGGCATTTGAGACGTGAGTCTGAAGGAACAAGTGATTTCCTTCTTTTTCTACACCCTGGAGCATAAACATATGGAAGAAGCTTGCTCTTTCCTGCATGCAACCTCTTTCATTCTCTTTCCCTCTTCCTCCTCTTCTTCCCATTCCCAACATTTTGAGTAGTTGAATGCACAGTTGAATCTATATAGAGAGAGAGGTATAATTTACGTGTGTGTGTGTGTGTGTGTGTGTGTGTGTATCAAGTTACGTTTGCTACAGCTCCACTAGAGTCAATGAAGGCATAATTGGTGTGATGGATGGGGGTGTATATGTTGATGTTTAGGCATCAAACCAGAAGGGAGTGGCTGGGAGGGAAATTGCTAGAGTGGAGGAGGAGGACCATTTGGCAAGATCGCCGGCATGAAGGGAGGGAAAGTCAGGTTCAAAGTCACAGACCCCATGAAATGTCTACATCTATTCTTTGAACCATACTTTTGTTCTGTGAACATTTTAGGAAGCTTCCCAGACCCTGAAAGGTAGACTACCAACAACTGACTTTCAGTTGTGAAGACACTTCTTCAATATGTAAAAACATGAGACTCTTCTATGTAATGCAAAAGGAAAAATTAACTGGACTGGGGTCAAAGCCAAGGGTAAATGAGCTGCAGTGTAAACCCAGAATGGGTACTGAAGGAATGTAGAGCATCCCATTCTGACAGAGAATGTTTCATTTTAAATTGAAAGGTAGGTGGGGTGGAGGGGGGAGCATTTACAGATGTCTTAAAGGAGGAACAGTATTTTAAGGAAAAAAAGAATGTCAGCCATGCAGCTGTTGATGAAGAGGGGGCCATTTAGCCTAAATAGAATCCTAGACATCTCTTTTTATATCGTTTCTATCGCAGTTCATCCTTTTTGGCATGGGGCCTTTTAGGGGAAATGTACATGTTTTATTTATTTATTTATTTATTTTTTGCGGTACGCGGGCCTCTCACAGTTGTGGCCTCTCCTGTTGCGGAGCACAGGCTCCGGACGCGCAGGCTCAGCGACCATGGCTCATGGGCCCAGCCGCTCCGCGGCATGTGGGATCTTCCCGGACCGGGGCACGAACCCGCGTCCCCTGCATCGGCAGGCGGACTCTCAACCACGGCGCCACCAGGGAAGCCCATACAACATATTTTAAATCTGAATCTTTCGTTGTCAATTTCTTACCTCCTGATTTCACCTTCCACTGTTTTTGTGGGAGGATTCATCTGTCTTCCACAGAAGAACTTTTCTATTTCAGTTACGTCTTTACTTTTAAAGCTGTTTTAGCTTAGCGATTTCTGCTGTCATTCAAATAAATCATTTTAAAATAATGTATAGGAATTATTGTAATTATTGAGGAAAAAATGGAACGAATGAAGTTCTGCATAGTCAGTAACCTTTTTCCAAGAAGATGAAAACGTTTATATATTGAATTTAAAGAAATTGAAAGTGTAAAAGTAAACCTTAGCTTTGAATATATTCAACCCCAAATCAGTTTTTTTTCCTTAGCTACGTTGAATTAGAAGTTTGCATTTGCCAAAGGACACAAAATAACTGCTTTGCTTGCCAGTCAAGTTTCCTCTTTTGTTTTCCAAGATTAGAAAGAAAATTGAATTACCGCTCTTTCATAAGGGTACAGGAGCTCTATTAAATTAAGATTATATTACACTCAACATTACACATCCACCTGAAATAATCAGCACACAGTTGAGAATTTTCTCAAATATTTTTCTGTTATTTCTTCATTGTCCTAAAAACTCCATGTGCAAAATGTAATATGTCTTTCAGGTATCCCTTTGTCTGGATGTTATTTTAGACATTCTTAAAGACAGATTTTTTTTTTTTTTACAATATTGCAGATAATGTATTTTCATAGGGCATGAAGAGGAAAGGTGTTAAAATGGATTTTTAACCAAAGTGGGTAATGGAATCTGTAGTTTTTATTTGAGATTTATTTATAAATACATTTTAAAAGGTTAACATTCTTTAAATTACTAGCAGAAACAAATCTGTGAAATGTCCTATATTTGTAATTGTCTTCTGTCCATACTGATCAAGAATTAAATTGAAAGAGACGGAACAGGACTTGGGGGCAAACATCATTTTGCATAGTACTCGTAGATTTTGTCATTGTAGAGTCCCTTAAACAAATTGAAGCTGCACTGTTAGCTGAAGGGTGTCTCATGTTACCATTTTACTGTATTTCAGGAAAACAGTGCATGTTCCTGGTGGATCTGGATCGAGCAAGAGCTGCAGAAGAACGTGGCTACTCCATTCAAGTGATGTCCATGGAGCCAGAGAGCTGCTCTCCCAAAAATAACATGATTGTGGGAGTCCCCATTTAGAATGAGATATTCCACGTTTGATGTTTTGCCATCCGTCTCTGTGATGAAAGCCCAGTGGCATTCAGGAGGGTCTTGGCATAACTAGGAAACAGCATTAGCCATCTTGAACCTATTGTGCTCAGGGAAGAACACAGCAGGAAAGTCTTGGAGGAAGGCTGCCTGCAAAGCATCACAAATGCTCTTGTAATTGTGATTAAAGGACTGCTGGTTTTCATAGTGAGAATCCCCAGAAGTCTCAGCTGCCAGCAGAGTGATACTCATGAGAGGAGTTTCCATTACTGGAATAACGATTTCTTTCTCAGTTCACAGCTTTTCTGATCTTGCCAGTGTGGGGTTCAGTTCAAAAGAATGTACTTGCAGCCTTAAAACCATTTAGAGATTCAAGTGGAGACCAAAACTAGACTCAGTGGGGTTTGTTTGTTTGTTTTTTATATTTTTAACAATTGTAGTTTTTAAATAATTTTTTCAAAAATCTAGTCAGATAGTTACAGTGTGCTTATATTTTTAAGCCGGGGTGAGTTGGACTTATATATCATTTCATATACTCCTTTTAAACATATTTCTCATAAATTACCAAATAAGATCATTGCTGGTTCAAACATTTTATATGAAGATTTTAAATAATTTCAGTAAATTTCCCATTACAGGAACATGTAATTTGGACTTAAATTCTAACTAATCAGTAAATACATTGATTTATTAATTCAAGTCAATAAATAATTGTTACAGATCCATTATTTTCAAGATCCTGACCTAAATTCGTCTAAGGATACAAAGATGAGTTGCAACAGACACAGTGCCTTGCCTGTAGAAGTAAATCATGTACAAGAGAAAGGTTCATGAATTAGTTAAGTTCTTTACGTCATAATATAATGTATGGTCACAGGATGTGTTTTTCAGATACCAATCTTTTTTTTTTTTTTTTTTGGTAAAACGTACTGAGTATAAATCGCAGGTGGAAGGAGTTGAGTATGAAAGCTTATTTGAGTAGTTCTCTCCACCCAAATTGTCCTTATTCCACCAGCCAAAGTTTTTAAAACCAGATGGCAGGTCTTTTCTCACATGCTGCTAATTATTTTTTACATGTCCTGGGTTATTCCACTTGAGCTGAGATTTATTTCATCGATTTTGATGTTTTCAACCCCCGTATGACACATATCATGAGGAGAAAGGGCTTTAATAAATAACTCTTTCGTCACTGTGGATTAAAATACAGGAATAATTTATAAAGCGTATGGGGGTTTGAACTCTTGCTTTCTGGGATAAAATTAAAGAAAAGAATTAACCATCAGCCCTGAGTATCTTAGTCATTTGCACATATAAACACACCATGCTCTTTTATCCAGGGCTTTTTCAATTGAGGAAAAATTTACAGCCAATAAAATAGCAGATTTTTTTTTTTTTCTTTTGCGGTACGTGGGCCTCTCACTGTTGTGGCTTCTCCCGTTGCGGAGCAACAGGCTCCGGTCGCGCAGGCTCAGCGGCCATGGCTCACGGGCACAGCCGCTCCGCGGCATGTGGGATCTTCCCGGACCGATGCACGAATCCATGTCCCCTGCATCGGCAGGCGGACTCTCAACCACTGCGCCACCAGGGAAGCCCAAAATAGCAGATTTTAAGTGTTCAATTTGAGAAGTTTTGACAACCATATATACTCATGCAAGCACCACCAGAAATAAGATATAGAATATTTCTGTCAGTCTAGAAAATTCTCTCATGTGCTTTCAGTTCAATTTCCCCCACCCCAAAGGCAACCACTCTCTGATTTCTATCACCCTACATTTGTTTTGCCTATTTTTATCCTTCACATAAATGAAGTCATTTAGTATGTAGTCTTTTGTGTCGGGCTTCTTTTGCTCAACATGGTATTTTTTGAGAAATATCCACTTCATTGTGTGTATCAATGCTTTCTTCTTATTCTTAAGTAGTATTTCATTATATCAAAATGTGTTTATCCATTCTCCTACTGGTATTTATTTGGATTGTTTTCACTTTGAGGATATTAAGAATAAGGTCTATGAATGTGCTTGTACAAGTCTTTTTGTAGACATATATTTTCATTTCTCTTGGATAAATACCCAGTAGTAGAATTGCTGGGTCATTGAAGAAATGAATGTCAGTTGCCAAACAATTTTCCAAAGTTGTTGTACCATTTTATATTCCCACCAGCAATGTATAAATGGTCTAGTTCTCTACATCCTCACGAACATTTGATGTTGTCAGTTTTTTAAATTTTTACCATTCTGGTGGATATGAAATGGTATCTCCTTGTGGTTTTAATTTTCATTTCTCTGATAACTAGTATGTTAAGCATCATTTATAAAGTGTCTACTAAAGTCTTTTGCTCATTTTTAAAATTAGGTAATTTGGGGTATTTTTTATTGTTGATTATATATTCTGGATATGAGTCCATTGTCATATAAATGTATTGAGACTATTTTTCCCAGTCTGTGGCTTGCTTACTCATTTTTATAATGAATGTTTCAATTTTTAATAAGCCTAATTTATATTTGTCTTTTATGCTTAATATTTTCTGTGTCCTCTCTAATAAATCTTTACCTACCCTAAGATTATAAAAATTCTTCCTATGTTCTTATAGAAACGTTATGGTTCTAGCTTTTTACATTTAGGTCTATGATTCATCTCAAATCAATATTCACTCATAGAGGTAAGTTTTGAGGAATATACAGTTGTTTCAGTGCCATTTGTTTAAAAAACTTTCCTCATTGAATTGACTTTCAATTGAATTCTCAGTTGAAAAACGATAGATGTGTATGTATGAGTCTATTTCTGAATTCTCTGGTCTGTTCCATTCATCTGTTTGATTATTGGAGCTTTATAGTAAGTCTTGAAATTAGGTAGTTTGTCTTCCAATTTCACTTTTTATTTTGCAGATTATTTTGGCTGTTCTAAATCCATTGTTTTTCCACATAAATTTTTTAATTGGCTTGTCAGTTTCTTTTAAAAACAAAAAGGCTGCTGAGATTTTCGGTATTGCCTGGAATCTTTAGATCAGTTTAGGGAAAATGGACACATTAACAATATTGAGTCTAACAACCCATGAACATAATGTACCTTTCCATGCATTTAGATCTCCTTTAATTAATCTCAGCAATATTTTATAATTTTCAGTGTAGATGTTTTATTTATTATTCTTTGATAGTTCTGAGGCTGTTACCTTGAGTTTTTGCATGCTGTTCCCACTACCCAGAATAGCCTCTTTTACCCCTCCCACTAACATCATCTCATTCAGCCTTCTGTTCTTAAACTCAACCTCCTGAGGGACGCCTTTCCTAACTTCCCTGGAGTTAGGTACCTGTTATAGAATGTGCACCATCCAGAGGAGTCTTCTCCATCCTCCCCAAGTGACTCAAAGCACCCCTTCCCCACCCACAAAAATAAAAGCCCATATGATGAATATGGAGAATAAAAAAGGAAGTGATCCCACTGTTCTCCCACCCTTGTTCTCAGGCATGGAATTCTTCAGCTGTGATGGCTGTGGCCAGTCCTAGACATGGGTATTAACAATTGCTCTTGATTTTTTCTGAGTAAATCCTTGCCAAGGCTTCTTCTCAGCCAGAGCAAATAAAAGGGTTTGGATACAGGCAGCAAGGTTGTTGCAGTGACAACAATCACTGAAAGTGACCTGGTCTCACCCCTACCCTTGTCCATCAAAAGCAGCGCTGCTCCTCAATGATTTGTCTCCCCCATGGTTGTAATATTAGAAGCCAGAGCTTATCATTCATTGACTTTTGAGCCTGGCCCAAAGAAGCAGGGGACAACTTTATCTTATTTAAGGAGACAAATTTCAGTCATATTAGAAAACAAAATATTTTCAGAGCATACATGCAAAGTAAAATGTGCATAACAACAGTTAAATATTTTACCTCATTCTCAAGATTTTGGCTACAAGTGTTGCCAGCTCTGTGGTTCCAGAAAATTGCTGTTAATAGAACTTCCACATACTGACACCTGTTTTTCTATTGACTTTCATAGTATAATTAGAGCTATGTTCCTGTGGAAGTCATGGAATTGTAATAAGGCATACATTTTGTTTAAAGTACAAATTTTTGAAAACAGACTCTCAATGCAAAGTAGTTAGGAGTTTTTGAATAGGTTTTTAGATTACACCAGAAGTACATGCCTGTTGAGGAAAAACTAGATGTGGCTAAACAAAAAGAGGAAACATTTTAAAGTAACTTAATACTGTGTTGTATTCCTTCCTAGACTTTGTTCTGCACATGTGCGCGCACACACACACACACACACACACACGGATTTATTTAACAAACACTAATACTGTATTTAGTATTTGCTAGGTACTATTCTTTACAAATAATAACTTATTTATTCTTTTTTTTAAGTTATTTAATCCTCGTAATGACCCTAAAAGCTAGACACCATTAGTAATCCCATTTTACAGAACTAAGGCCAACGTTTCATAGTAAGAGCAGACCCAGATTTGAACTTAACCAGTGAATGGCAGAGATAATATTCAAATTTAGGCTCCTCAATAATCCTCTTAGGATCGGCTGAAACAGCCTATACTAACTAAGTCCCTGTACCTTTTGAAGTTCTACACAAGAAAGATGTATTTTTTGCTCACACTACATATCCACGTTAGCGCTGATCCTACATTATCTTCACATCTGACCAGGCAGCCTCTACTAGGAACGTAGCTTGTCTCATGGCAAAGGAAAGATAGGCATGGCAAACTATCAGCTGGCTACTAAAGATTCTGCTCAGATCCGTTATACTGCACTTCCCTTATTTTGTTGACAAAAGCCAATTACATAGCCACTCCTGAGTTTAACAGGGTGGAGATGTGTATATAACCTTGGTGGGGGGCGTGGGGGGAGGCGGGTTGCAGATAATTGCAAACAATAATGTACCACCAACAATATAGTTGAAGGAGAAAGAGAAGAAGAGGAAAAGAAGGAAGAAGAAAACAGAAAGAAAAGGCCATTGTATCTTCCAGTTTAGAAACAGATTCTGAATGCTATTGCCTTGGTGTAGGGCATTTTACTGGATCCATCAAAGAGAGAAAAGGCATGTATGTGCCACAAGCTTTTCTGACATTGCTCTGTGGACTTTTCATACTTACTTTCAGAAAGGAATTTTCCAGAAGACGCTCAAAGGGGTTGTTTTTATTGTTATAGAAGGTTGGAGAAACTTCTACTAAATGGAGTTTCAAATTTGCAAATTTTGCCTCCTGTGTTAAAGTGCTTGATCTATAATGCCACATATTCCTTCAGGAAGGTATGAGTTTACATGCCTAGGAATGTATGATTGTTTATATCCCTGTACTCTTAACCAACACAGGCATTATCAGAATTTTGTTTTAATCTTGGCCAATTTGATGGTCAAAAATCCTATTTTGTTTTGATATTCATTCTTGAAATTATTCATATAATTGCATATTTTTCATATGTTTATTGGCCATTTACATTCTGCAAATTCATCAATTTGTTCATTTAATCAACATATATTGACCTCTTGCTTTGAGTTCAAGTATTGTGTACATATTTCTGGCTCATTTTTCATCTGGTACTTTCATTTTTTATATAAGGATTAGTAAAGGGTTTTTAAAATATATATATATATATTTCTCAGTTGTTTTATTTTTAAAATTTTTATTGGAGTATAGTTGATTTACACTAAAGGTTTATTTATGGGTTAAAGACTTTTGTTAATTACATTACAATTTAAATTGGCCTTTATGGGGGAAGGTGTTGTGTCTGTTTTTGTTTTGCTGTTATAAAATTTAAAATACACATTTTATCATATGTGTCACTCTTTTTCTTGTGATCTCTGCTTAGAAAGATTTTTCCCACCCAGTGATAAAAAAATACTCACCTATATTTTTGGTATTCTAATTCTTTAATAATTTTAGTTTTTACATTTAAATCGTTTACTCAGTAAGAATTCCTTTCGGTGGGTGGTTTGAGGTAGAAATCTAATATTTGTTTTCGTGTTATTAGCTACTTTTCACCATACTATTATAAAAATCTAACTTTTTCCATTGATTCCAGATGCCTTTAAAATACTAAGTATGCACTGGACTTTCTTCACTTTTATTCTTTTCTATTGAATTCTTGTACCAGAATCATACTCACTAAATTATTGCAGCTTTATAAGACATTTTGACATCTAGCAAGTAAGTTTCATGTTTGGTAATAATTTCAAGGGTTTGTGACCTGAGACAGAGAATGTCTCTCTCCTGAAATTGTACCCTATGGTTCAAATAGACATGCATTTTCCTAGAGAGAGGGGCCATAGTCTTAATTAGATTCTCAAAAGGATCCGTGACCCCAAATAACATTATAACTGATCTAAAGGAAGCAAAAATGTAACAGAATTCAATGTTCTGCCCGAAAGAATTAGCCAAATATTAGAATCTTTTTTCAATATTTACAATAAAAGAATCATTATTTGCTTTTGCAGGATTCCTTTTTCATAGCTCTCTAAAGAAGCCAGGTTTTGTTCATTTGTATTTGTTTGTTTGCTTGTAGGTCTAGTTTATCTGACCTGAATAACGACATTTATAATCGAGCAAGAAAACAAAGTTCAACAGCAAACAGAGGAGAATATTTACTGGATGACTGATCTAAAGCATCCTGAACGTTTCCGTAATGTGAGTCAGATACTGTGTTAGCTGCTGTCACCTTCTAGAAGGAAGCTTTCTGCCTAACTAAAGTGGCCTCTCCCGGTTACTTGCTATCTCCCCACAATACCTGTGTACGTTTATTATTTGTCCCTCCATAGAATTTAAGCTCCAAGCAGTCTGTTTTATCTACCATTATACTTTCAGTACTTAGTCCAGTGTCAGGCACATAGTAGGAACTCAGTGAATGTTTATAAAATGAATACTATATATTTAACACCTTCCATATGGGGTGAAAATGCATATGAGGTTTTCCTTTCCCATCTGTAGACATACATCCAAGCATCAGGCGTGTGGGCTTTTCTTATTGTTTGGGTTTATGTTGTTTTTATTTTGTTTATTGTTCTTCAAACACATTTAGCAAATCCAGTGTAAAGAAGAATAAGCAGTGACAGTTATTGCCTATGTCATCTGAATAGCTTTTATGCAGAAACTACTGGTAAATTATTTTCGCTGTCCAAGGAGGAAAAGGCAAAAGGGAATATGCTTAAGCTAAAGTGAGAAGAAAAGTTTCTCAACAAATGTCAGTTGGATGTTTACCATTATAAACCTGTCCCAGCATAGAGCAGGGCTCACTCGAAGTGATTAGTAAATATATGTTAAATGAGTGTTACTGAACGACCATTAAAGAAATAAAACCGTGGAATGTGTAATCTGTAGGGAGAGGGCATTTCTCGGTCACTGGGGCTGCTTCAGTGAGAAAAGAGATGCTTGCTCTTCACATGTCTGATGACTGGGCTCAGTTACTGATCAATTCTCACCATCTGCCTGCCTTTCAGTCAGAAGGGGACCGTATGCACAGCCTGGGAGTCTCACAGACTACTTTCCTTGTATGATGCTTCCCCCTTTGCACAGAATAGCTCGCTCAATTATCTGAAAATAATAGATATCCCAGTATAATTTTGGAATGCACCACATATTTTGTTGAGAACGACAACCTTATCCCTTACGAAGTTCTCAGTAATTAAGAAAAGTGAGCTAGAACTTCTTGGATAGGCAAGGAAACACAGCATAAGGGTAAAAGTTTACCATACACAGTTAAGACCATGGTCTATACACATAACCAACTAGGCATTGACTATATATAATAGTAATAAAGGTGACTTTTCTGTATAACCAAATTTATTTTCACTGCAAATTTTAAATGATCATCTGACTCATTTCTTTGTTTCACACCTGTCTATTATTTCTATTAGATCCTTCGTAGATCGTCCCACAGTTTACTTTGAATTTAATGAGACTAAAAATACATAAGTACATTCCTAGGTAAATGGCGACTGTTCTTCCTTTATTATATTTTGAGTTTAGAACTTCCACAATGCAGGGATGACAATGATACTCTTTAATCGGATTTTTAACTGAGTACTTGGAGGCAGGTTTGCTGCTGAATTGAGAGCAGATAGTTACTTCGGGAAAGCATCTGTGTGTGTATTTGGGGAAGTGAAAGAAGGTCATGGGGAGAGAGGAAACAATGCATATAAATTAATACAGCTCAATTCCCTCCCCAATCTCCCCATAAGAGAGCATCTTCACGTTATTCCCAGAATTACACAACTAGAAATAATTGATGTAGCAAAACATGAATTTCAACACCTTTAGTAAATTGAGCACCCAAATTTCCCGACAGACTAAAGTCAATCTGATTTTTGAAAAAACCCCCAGCAGGAGATTTTAGCTTATTTCTCCATAAATCTTTAGTATATTTTCCATATCTCACCTCAAGGAAATTCTGTTTTAACCACATTCTTCGTGCTACATTTAAAAGGCATCTCAGGTGCTTATGTCAGTGGAAAGGAGCGGGAGCTATGAACTAACTTTCTTTGTTTTAAATTTGAAGAGACTTGAAAAGTATTATTTTTACCTGTTTATTATTGCTTATGTAGTATTGTTAGAATTATCATCAGAATGACCCGTCCTAATTTTACCTTTTGAGTCTTAGGGGTAAGTCTTTCAATATTCCTAAGGCTCCCTTCCAAACCTAGCTCAATTTCCACCTCCTCCTGGGCTGTAAATCTTGGATGCTTTACAGAAGCTACCTGAATAGAATCATTAATGCTAATTACTGTCTTAATGACCTGCAGCTTTCTAAGTCTAGATGTCTGGCAGGGAGAAGCCCTGCCTTTGTTCTTCCTCAAAATAATCTTGGCTATTCCTGCCCTTTTGCTCTCTTCCATCTAGAATTTAAGATCTACTTGTCAAGTTCTATGAAAAAGCCTTTACTGGATTTAGAGATTGCGTAGAGAAGAATTAACATCTTAACAATGTCCAGCCTTCTTACTTCTGATCTTGGTGTATATGAACAAGGTAGTTCCCTTCAATTCCCACTTTATCATGTATAGATTGCTGATTTAGCAAATGCTTTTTTTGTATCCACTGAGGTGATCATCTCTTTTTCCCCTTTTAGTATTTTAATGAGGCTAATTCCATTAATATATTGTCTAATGTTAAACTGTCCTTATACTCTTGGGAAAAACATAAATTGCTCAAGATAAGTTTTTTTCTAGCTATTAATGTTTTATTTTTAATTTTATCATCTTTGTTCATAAGCATTATTGTCATGTGATTGTCATTTTCTGATGTTATCCTGATCTGGTTTAGGTATCAGGATCAAGGCTATTCTAGCACCATTAAGTGATAAGAAAATTATTGTTTCTGTTCTCTAGTACAGTTTTTATAACCTAGAAATTGTCTTCCTCAAATGCTTCGTTCACTGGCCTGTAAAACCATGCAGTATATTTGGGGACAGGATAATAGGAATTAGATTTTAAGCTGCTTATTAAATGTCTTTGGTGATCATTGGTATATTTAGATTTTCTATTTCTTCTTAAATCACTTACCTATTTCTAAGACACGGTCTGGGTTGACTTTTTTATTTCTTTATCTAGGCTGGTGATAAAACTTTAAAAAAAAAAATCTAGACTCCTACCTGACTTTGAAACACCTTGTATTATTTTTTGACCCTCTAGCAATTTGTATTCTCATCTAATAGTTATGCTGTCCAGACCACGTTTTCTAAATTTATTGCCTCATACAACTGAATCACCTAACCTTCTGAGAGCCAAGATAAATTAGAACTATCTCTTTTTCTTGATCGACCTGGGACTTTTATCCTAATAGATGAGGTTAGTGTGACAATGTTTATTCTTCACGAAGACTTGCTGGCAGCTATCAGCAAGATGCTTGCAAGTTTTTCTTTCAATGATGTTTAAATGTACAGACATTTACTGTATAGAATTTATACTCACATTGCTACAGTTTTTGGAGGATTTTACTGTGAATGTCATCAAGAGTGGTTTCCAAGAACAAATTTTAGAAACAGTAATAATAGACAATAGAATGGAACCCTGAACAGATTCCTTAAAGAGGCCTCTTGTCCTTAAGAAGACAAGGTGGGATGTAAGTATTGAGAAATGTGTACTAAATCCTGAGAGTTTGCTACCTCCCCAGTCAGAAATTAAATATATTATGACTTATGTCACTGATAAGCACTAATGGATAGCTCTGGTGATGTTCCAAAACAACTGAAAGAAGACACCAGCTGCCATCAGATGCAAATTAAAAGATTGTTATCAAATATGATAGGAGAGGGAAGATCATCTTATCCCATCTTAGGCATTCCAGAGGAAAGGATATATAGCTGCTGCTACTCTTACTGTGGATTTGTATGGCCTTTGTAGTATGTCTGTGTATGTGTGTATTCAAGAGTTTCCCAGTTCCTAACTACTGCAATCCATTCAATCCTTTGAAATAATTAATTCATGGATTGCCAGACTACAGCCCAAGGGCCAAACCAGCCCAAAGCCTGTTTTTGCAAATAAAATTTTATTGGAAAGCAGTCATGCTCATTTGTTTATGTATTTTCTATAACAATTTTTGAGTGCAAATGCAGAGCAGTTTCAATAGAGACTAGGTGAAAGGTGAAAGTATGTAACCTCCTGCTTTTCACAGAAAACACTTGCTAATCTCTGAGTTAAATCATTAGGTGTCGAAAAAGCTGGAGAATCACTTAATCTAGGCAAGTGACCTTAAACTGGCCTTCATAAATATGTATCTGGGGTCCATCATTTCAAGAAATAATTTGTGTTATTTATTGTATGTGTGCATTTTACTGGTAAGAGAATCCTGTGTCTTTCATCAGATACTCCAAGAGGTCTTGTGATCCAAAATGTGTTAAGAACTAACTTTTAGGTGAATACTGTTTATTTGTTTATTTTATTATTTGTTTATTTGTTCTTTTGAAGGCTTATGGGCTAGAAGAAAAAGCAGTTCACAAAACTGACCCAACACAATGAAATACCATTAGACCTGTTAGGATGGCTATTATCAAAAAAAAAAAAAGATAAATGTTGGCAAGGATGGGGAGAAACTGGAACCCTTGTACACTATTGGTGGGAATGTGAAATGCTCCAGCCCCTACAGAATCAGTACAGAGGTTCCTCAAAAAATTAAAATAGAACTACCATATGATCTAGCGATCCCACTTCTGGGTATATACCTGAAAGAAATAAAATCAGTTGCTCAAAGAGATAGCTGCACTCCCATGTCCACTGCAGTATTATTCACAGTAGCCAAGCTATGAAAACAACCTAAATGACCATCAATAGATGGATGGGTAAAGAAAATGTGATATTGATATTATTCAGCCTTAAAAAAGATGGAAAACCTGTGATATGTGACAACATGGATGAACCTGAGGACATTGTGCTAAGTGGAGATAGGCCAGTCACAGAAGGACAAATACTGAATGATTCCACTTATACGTGCTATCTAAAATAGTCAAACTCACAGAAACAGAGAACAGGATGGTGGTTGCTCGGGGCTGGGGACGGGGGCAATGCTGTTCAATGGGTATAAAGTTTCAGTTAGGCAAGATGAATGAGTTCTAAAAATCCGATGTACAAAAAATACGAGGTACAATACTGTGCCTATGGTTAACAAACTGTATTGTGCACTTAAAATTTTGTTAAAAGGGTAGATTTCACATTATGTGTTCTTACCACAATAATAATTAAAAAACTGACCCAAAGAGTTTTTTGAAAGAATGAGGAAGTTGGTGAATACTGTTGGCTAAGGGAATTTTGTGTGCAAGAGAAAGAATTTTATAACTCTCCAGAGTTAAGTCTAAGTCATTTATTTCTATTGATTATGTGCCACATATTGTTCATAATGTCTGGTTTTCATGACCTTGCCTGATGGGTATTAACCCCTCATTTTACAGAAGCACGAACTAAGGCTCACTAAGGATACATAATTTATTGTCAAGTAATAGTAAAGATTTGGGGCTTCCCTGGTGGCGCAGTGGTTGAGAGTCCACCTGCCAATGCAGGGGACACGGGTTCGTGCCCCGGTCCGGGAAGATCCCGCATGCCGCGGAGCGGCTGGGCCCGTGAGCCATGGCCGCGGAGCCTGCGCGTCCGGAGCCTGTGCTCCGCAACAGGAGGGGCCACAGCAGTGAGAGGCCCGCATACCGAAAAGAAAAAGTAAGGATTTGAAAGAACGTATCATTCCTAAGACTGTGTACCACACACCCTCTTCACCAAAGTTTCATACATTATCAGAAGTTGTCTATGACATGTTGTTAAGGAATTTAATGCTAGTTTTAAATTGAGAAAAATCTTCACTTGTTGCTCCACTGGGAAGCCCAATGCTTGAGGTCCATTATACAGCTCTTCCCTCTGAACTCAGATCACCTCTAGAGAGTGGAGTAGAGTGCTGCTCTCTTCAGAGAACTCACTGACTTTCCACAGTCTAGGGAAAATTTTCCTCTCACCAATGCCTTTCTCAAAGTCATTCCTCTCTCTCCCCTCCTTGGCTTTGATACATAGCTTTGCCTTAGCAATGAATTCAGGCTTTCAAAAAAGAGAGAGGGTTATTTTCAAGTTGTGTCTGTTTTAGACCCTGAACAGATCTTTATGCCAAAAAAAATACAAACTTGGTCGTGTGTGTGTGTGTGTGTGTGTGTGTGTGTGTGTGTGTGTGTGGAGTGGGAGGGTTATAAGTGGGTTTAGGTAAAGAGAACCAAACCACAGACTAATTTGTAAATATATTATCATGTGACAATCTTATTGGCAATGAGAAGCCATTCGGTTCTTTGTGGAGGGGAGTGAAGGATGGAAGCATTGTTTTAAGAAAGGGGAAACACATATTTGCTGCAAACTTAGGATCAAGCCTTAGACTTTTCACAATGTAATTATTTCACAATAAAATTACTGTGAAATAAAGTTTACTGAGGTTACTTGAAAATAGGTGCAAATACACAAACAGCCAAAATCTACCTTAAATTGTAACTTGCAAATAGAATGGAATTGAATGGGCTGTCCTACTGCCCACCACCTTACACCTTTGGTGACTTCTACACGTGAGAAAAAGAAATGAAACACTGGAAATTTTAGCTTTTCCGCTGTAAAATCACTAATACGTTAAATCACCCTTTAAAACTAGTAACCAGCATCTTTCTTTGTGATACTAGTGTTCTGATGCTCTTTTTCAAGCTTTTTCTTGGGAAAGGTATTCTGTTTTCTGAATGTACAAATCATTTATATGATGTTCAATCTATCACTCTGGATCAAGTTGCCTTTGGTCTTTTTATATAACTGCACTCCAAGAACATCAGGTCCTGGCAACGACATTTGCGCTTCCTGAAGTGGGTGCTGTCCCTTCTGGGTAACCTTTTGTGAAGTCACATGAGCGGCAGCTAGCCTAACTCTGGTTGTCCTCTAGGCAACGACATTTGAGCTGTTGCTGTTTCATCTTGCAGCATCTCAAAGCCAATTTTTCCTCCAGGTTTGATTACTCTTTTCCTTGCTGAATTTGTAAAATGTGTCTTGGCATTTTCAATTACCCAAGCATTCAAGAAGACAGCTTTTGTGTGTGTTGACTCAGGCCCACACCCACGCTAATGATAGAGGCTCTGTAACCGCCCAGCCAACTGCCTGTAATAAGAGTGAATGCACACATAAACTGAATTGTGATTTAATCTATTTTTTTCTTTTTTCTTTTTTCCTTCTTTTTTTTTCTTTTCCCCTAGGTTCTTCAGAACCATTTCTTTCTTTTTTTTTTTATAGATTCCATATATATGTGTTAGCATACAGTATTTATATAATCTATTATTTTAATCAGCAAAGTAAAATTCTGGATTACCCTTCCTAAATTAGAGGAGCCCTTTACAGCTAATCCAAAATATCTTTTGTGTATTAGATTTGGCTCCTTGGTTACAATTTACTACTAACAACATAATAACTAATGAGAGGAGGAGGCAGCACAAAAACATGTAATTCTTGCAGCTAGAATTTAGTAAAAACATAGAAAATAAAACGTGGAATCAAAAACAGAGTTTAGATTTGAAAACAGTCACGGATCCACAAAGTAAATAGTCTGTGCCTAAAGCATGGAGCATGGTTTTAAATGCCCGCTATAAATTGTCTTTTTAGAGAGTCTGAGGGTTTTCCTTATATCGTCCACACACCCCCTAACCACTTCCTGCTCTGCCAGTGCCCCCAGGAAACTGACACTGGGGGAGCATGCGCAGAAATTCTGAAGGTAGAAAGGAAGGGAGAGAGAGGTAAGGGTATTACTTGCTGCTTCAGGGAGGGGTCTCCAGTACTCTGTCTGCCCTAAAGACTACAGCTCCTTTTGATGGGCCCTTCCTCTTCCTCCATGGTTCCAGTCTGGGCTATGGTTTCCTCCTCTTGTCTTTTTACACCCAAGGCTGTTTACCTGCTTCCCACTTTTGCTGGTCTTTTAGCTTTTCACATCCCTTCATTATTCCCTTCCCCAGGCCTTCACATGCTTGTGGTCCCTGCAGTAAAACCTCTTCATTTGAACCACCTGCTGCAACCCTGATTGATACAAAGAAACTACACTGAATAGCCATGGAGTGCTTTGAAAGGTATCTTTTTCTTTTTTACTGGCCATATTGGAATGTAGGTGTGTATGGGGGGAAAAATCTTGTGATCAAGCCTCTGACTAATTTACAGATCAAACAGTTAAGGGTTGGCTATTCATAGCTCCTTTGTTAACCATTTATCATGGTGGCCTCCTAGAATTACACTTCCTGAAGTTAGGTCAAATCGTCATTGTGTTTATAATTTGGTAGCATAGAAACAGGGATTCTTTCATTTATTTCAATTTGGTAACTTCTCAGTCTGGTATTATTGGAAGGAAAATAGAGTTGTGTGACCATAGCAAGCATAAAATATCTATTAGTAAATCTCAGCATTCATTGGTCATAAAGTCAAACACTTTAGCAAGTTTCCAAATGTTGAACATTAAAGTAGGTAAAAGGCATTAAGATTCCTCAAAGATCAAATCAAAGTCAGTAATAGAATTCAAAATGAATAACTTACTTATTTGCATAAGCAATCTGAACTTTAACTCTCAGTATTCCACATCAAATACTAATTTCTTTTATATTGTGCAGGTGTCTGTAGTAATGTACCAACTAGCAATGTTAATTTGCTAAAACCTCATCCAGTACTAGCATACTACAACTACATCTGTTAAGTGTGTTTTCTTGTTAACATTTATGTCTCAGTGTAAGATACACAGGCACCCACACACACATGTTTTAGAGAAGCTATTTAAGGTTTTTTCAGTGAAAAATAGAAGTGTTTCTGGAGTGTAGATTTGAGTTCATCCCAAGTAAAATTAAAACAGTCCCTCAGAAATGTCTCTTGTTTGCATTTGGTCTGAAACATTGCTTCTCTAAACTGTCTACTTGTCAGAATTGCCTGGAGAGCATTTTTAAAACACAGATTCCTGATTTCAATCTCAGTCCTTCTGTAGAGGCTGGGGCAGAATGGGACTATATCTGTTTCATTCATCACTGTGTATCCAGAATATCATGCAAGGCCCTCAGTAATCATTTGATGAATGAATGAATCAGAATGTCTGAAGGTTGAATCTAGGAACCTGTATTTTTGTAAGGGCCTCCAGGTGATTCTGCTGACCAATCACTTCTGGAAAACACTGATCTTTAACTTAGAATTTTAGACCTGGAGGAGATCTTAGCCAGCATTTAATTCAACACACTTACTTTGGAAATGGAAAAACATGAAGTCTGAGAGATTAAATAACATATATAATCATAATATTTTCATACTTAGCAACATATTTTAGGACAAATGATGAGAAACAAAGAGAAAGGGGGACTAAAAGACACACTTTTACTTTGTGTGTGTGTTAAAATGCCAATATGGCTAGAATAAAGATTTTTTTTTAATTTGAAGTATAGCTGATTTACAATATTATGCTAATTTTAGGTGTACAGCATAGCAATTTAGTATTTTTACAGATTATACTCCATTAAAAGTTATTACAAAATAATGGCTATAATTCCTTGTCCTATACAATATAGCCTTGTTGCTTATCTGTGTTATACATAGCAGTTTGTATCTTTTAATTCCATACTACTAACTTACCCCTCTCCCCCCAGTGGTAACCACTAGTTTATTTTCTATGTCTGTAAGTCTGTTTCTGTTTCACATATACATTCATTTGTATTATTTTTTAGATTCTACATATAAGTAGTGTCATACAGTATTTGTCTTCCTCTGTCTGACTTATTTCACTAAGCGTAATATTCTCAGGGTCCATTGATGTGGCTGCAAATGGCAGAATTTCATTCTTTTTAATGGCTGAGCAATATTCCACATCTTCTTTATCCATTCATCTGTTGATGGGCACAAGGGTTGCTTCCATATCTTGGATATTGTACATAGTGCTGCTACGAACATTGGGGTGCATGTATCTTTTTGAATTAGTGTTTTCATTTTTTCCAGATACGTATCCAGGAGTGGAATTGCTGGGTCATATGATAGTTCTATTTTTCGTTTTTTGAGGAATCTCCATGCTGTTTTCCACAGTGGCTGCACCAATTTACATTCTCACCAACAGTGTACAAGGGTTCCCTTTTCTCCATATCCTCTCCAAGATTTGTTATTTGTGGGGTTTTTTTTTTTTTTTTTTTAGATGATAGGCATTCTGACTGGTGTGAGGTGATACTTCATTGTAGTTTTGATTTGCATCTCTCTAATAATTAGTGAATAGTTAGTGATGTTGAGCATCTTTTCATGTGCCTGTTAGCCATCTGTATGTCTTCTTTGGAAAAATGTCTATTTAGGTCTTCTGCCCATTTTTTGATTGCATTGTTTGCTTTTCGATATTGAGCTGTATGAGCTGTTTATATATTTTGGATTCAAAGATATTGCTTTTACCTTAAAGACAAGCCATTTTACAGCTTGGCCTTAAGGACTATAAGAGGTCAGCTGAAGGGCACTCACCTACCTGAGGCTCTTGGTCAGGATCCTATTTCAGGGATAACTAAGGAGACTTCCCTCCTCTGCTCCCTTTCACTCCCACAGACTTTCATCCAGTTATGTCAAATACTTGAAGAAAAGTGTTTTGCTTTTGCTTAAAGTGTCTATAATAGCCTTCTCTTCCAATGAGAATTTCTCAAACAACTCTCATGTTCTCTGTGCTGCATATATTAGGCAAATAGTAGTGAAGTTATTTTTTTTCTTCCAAAAGAATCTGTCAATAATGTAAAATTCACTTGCTAACATAATATTTTGTGCAAATACACCAAAAAATGTTTCATACCTAACCTTCTTACTTCTGCCTGCATATTAATATGATTAGAAAATATTAGTGTTTCGATAGTCATCAGAAAGTAAACATTTAGTCACCTAGTTATTATTCACAAAATTATTTCACTATGTTTCAATGGAATTTACTGCTGACCACAGTAATTCTTATCTCTCTTAAAAGGAGCTATGCAGCTCATATCTTCAAGAGTATTCAATAGCCCAAAATAAAAGTGCTGGCATAATTTTTTAAAGTACTGGCAAAGTAAAATTTAGCATTTGCTAGAAAATGAGCCTCATTCTTTTTAAAAAGGGTGTATATTGTCCTAAAGACTGTAATAATAACAAAACTATAAGTAAGAATAATAGTAATTAGCATTGATAAAGCACTTACTATATGCTAGTTATATGCTAAGCAATATGCATAGAGTACTTCATTTATCTAAAAAATGTAAGATACTTAAGCAAGTATCATGTGTGGATATTTGTGTGTATGTGCATATATATACATATGTGACCATATATATGGCATATCCATACATATGATACAGTATATAGTACTCACAATATATTTACTTAAATACATACAGAAAATTTCTGGGCAGATATTAAGACACAGTTGATCATTTTCATTCTGGCCATCACTCGTGGTTGCCTGCCCAATAGCCATTGCCCTTCTTTCTTGCCAACAGAACACTGGTTTTGTTGAGGCAGCCATGTGCCCACCCAGGGGAGGAGTTACTATGAACCTAAATCAGTCACAGGTCTCATTCTCTTCTGCCCATGGTGGGTCTAGGGCTAGGAGTCAGTTCTTGTCTGGGGCATGAGAGATTACGGGAAGTCTGCTTAGGGCTTCTAGGAGGATTTCCCTCCTCGGGAAATAAGGATGTGCATGAAGAGAAAGCTTTTTCTGCTTCTAGCCCATTCCCTCCTGCTTAGGAAACTTTGATTTGAAAACGCCTAGAGCCGTGTTAGCCTCCTTGTGGCAATGAGGTGTGACACTGCTGGTACACTGTGAATAGAGGGTGACTTCTTGATTATGTCACAAAGTACAATCAACCCTGACCACCTACCTCTGAATTTCATATAAGTTAACAAAAGCCAGTATTAATAGGGGTTCCTGTTACTTGCAGCCAAAGTATTCATGACTGATACAGTTACTTCTGGGAAGTGGTATTGAGGGTACAGGAAGGGAGAACAGTGTCTTACTTTTGATTGTATATTGTTTTCTGCTGCTTTAATTTGATTTACCATGTATGGGCAATACTTCAAAATTAAAAAACAGGGGCTTCCCTGGTGGCACAGTGGTTGAGAGTCCGCCTGCCGATGCAGGGGACATGGGTTTGTGCCCCGGTCTGGGAAGATCCCACATGCCGCGGAGCGGCTGGGCCCGTGAGCCATGGCCGCTGAACCTGTGCTCAGCAACGGGAGAGACCACAACAGTGAGAGGCCCGCGTACCGCAAAAAAAAAAAAAAAAAATTATAAAACAACTCATTTAATTTTTTAAAAATTGCATTTCTGAATAACTGGTATATTAATTTAGAGAAAATTGAGAGCCATAATGTTTTAAATAGTACCTCAACTAAGTAGCTCACAATTTATACCCAGGCACTCTTTGACCAACATACATATATGCAATCACTTGGAGTATTTGAGCAGTTAGCTAATTTTGAATTTTAACATCAAATTGTCCTTCTTTCCAAACTATCAATATTTGTGTTTGTGTATCTCCCAAACAATGTAAGTATGAGTCTCCCTAGCATGTGTTTGGAGGGGAGATGTTTAGTGTGTCTACTGGGATTTACTTCCTACCCACAGTTTTTTTCTGAGTAACAGAGTGAGAATGAAGAGTTGCTTCCACTAGCTGGGGCTAATATGAGTCAGGAGATATTTACACCAGGTAGATGCGTTGACCGGGATGAGGAAGAAGGGCTGAGGCATCAGGCAACATGAGCTCAAGTTCTCACTGGAATTCCTCCAAGAAAGGACCTTTATCTTTGTACAACCCAACTGACACTAACATCAATTTAACAACTATCAGCCTAGGAGAAGGGTTAGGATTGTGCTCGTGCAGGATTTCTGGGGACTAGGCTTGCCAGGGAATCCATTATTTCCTTCCCATTTCTCCTCAGAGCTCTCACATCTCAGGCTTCTTTCTCCCTTAAATGAGGGTGTAGGAATTGAACAGAAGTTGGTTCTCTGATACTACCGCCTAGAGAAACGACAAACTACTGCATCGTGAAGAGTTAACATCCCCATCCCCATCAGCAATATTTAATTAGATGGATACAGGGTGAAGAATCAGGATCAAGACAGTCAGAGCCAGGCCAGTCTTAATACTGCCTCTCCTGTGAAACTTCCCAAGGAACAGTCCTCGAATTCGGCCTCACATTGACTTCATTATTTATAATGCCATCCTCTACGCCTGATCCATCATCAAGACCTGTTGAGGTTTTCTTGGTTAAAGTTCTTGAAAACCTCACTTCTTTTTCAGTTCCCTGTGCTCTTTTATAACTACGGTATCCTCCCTTCCAGATCTCCACTTCTCCAGGTCATTTACATATAGCTAGCATAATAATCTTTCTTATTTGTCGTCATATTATTCCCTACCTAAGTTTTACTGAGAGATAGAAACAAACATTGGAACAAATGGAGAGATTAAAAAATCAATCGTTTAATGACAAGTGATGGGATCCCCATTTATCCATGAGATAGTCCTTCTCCCAATTTTTTTGTCCCACTTGTACATATAAACTTTAAGGGATATAGGGAATTCCCTGGCAGTCCAGTGGTTAGGACTCTGTGCTTTCACTGCCAAGGGGGCCCGAGTTCCTTCCCTGGTTGGGGAACTAAGATCCTGCAAGCCGCATGGCACGGCCAAGGCCAGAAAAAAAGAAAAAAAAAAAAAACTTTTAGGGATATAGATGAAATAACCATAAATCTATTACTTATTTATTTATATTATATTAAATACCCTCACTACTTAAAATCACAAACAAGAAATTTTAGATTGATGAACTTAAAATATTTCTTTTTCTCATCAGTGAAGGAAAAAATAATTTAAACTCTTTCCATTGCAACTTCTACATGGTATCTTTGTCACGGTTAGAGCTCCTTTTTATCATCTCACAAAAACAGATGTGCATGGCTCTCTCTCTGGGGGAACTTTACTTGAGGAGGAAGGTAACAGAAAACCTAAAGGAGGCTCTGAGGGGAGATCAGGAGGAAGAAACTAAGTCTCCGGCTCAAAACTCCTGTGCAGACAGTGCTTGGATAAGGCATTTCCTGGCCCCAGCCTCCTGGGTCTGATACACCACCTCAGTGCTCACTTAGACGTTACATTTTGTTTGGGAAGCCAAAGGAATGTCCTGATTTTTACTAGTTCCATCCATGACTCTTTACCTTAACTTACAGAAGATGCTGTGACATATCCATTCTTCTTAATCTCAGTCTTTACCCCGTCAGCTGAGTATAAATGGCTTTGAGACCTTTCCCCAGTAAGAAAATCTCCAGAATCCCCCAAGAAAAAACAATGTTCCTTTTACCATAACTGTAACAATCATCAGTCTTAGAACACTCAAATAGAATAGCCTTGGCTGCACAGACCAGAGGCAGAGGCCTGGGCCACTCGGTCTGTGGGGGGACCCAGGCCCCGCCAGGTGGGAGGAAGGAAATTGGAGTGTGAGAGGTGCCCCCCGCGGATCCCAGATGCACTGGATGAACCCACAGTATTTTCTATATTGCCGTGGAGCCTGAGAGGATTACCAAAGTGTGTCTGGTGAAGTAGGGCCAGGGGACCGGGGTTGGGGAGATGAGGGACAGTGGGTTAAACTAGAGATGAGGGAGGTTTAGAGAGGCCACTGCCACTGTGACTGTGAGCCCTGGTCAACAATGAGGTGACCACTGTGCAGTCCGTGTCCTGGAAGTCAGGTGATGGAGTGTGTTCTGAGAACCGACTGAGACTGGGGAAAAAAAGAGAAAAGAAAGCCTTGATGTTGCTCTTTTCATGTAATTACAGTATAATGTCTGTGGGTCTACTTCTAGATATAATAATTCAAACCTAATGAGAGTTTACTGAACAAGTCTCTATAGCCAATATATTATCATTCTCCTCTTTTACAGGAGAAAGTGGGTTGTCATAACGTTACAGTGAGTGTAATTTTGTAATGATGGAGTGAGAAAATCACTTTCCTACCACCCTAGCATGCTCCTACAGACACTTAAAATGGAGCTTTAAATTGAAGTGGGCTATAACTAATTCAAACATACATGTTCTCTGCCCTAGGAATACCTGCTGTGAATCTAAGTTTGTGGAACCATCAGACCACACGGTGCGAGAGACCATGGGTTTCGGAATCAGACACACCTGAATTAGCAACCAGGCTCTGTCACTTACTAGCCGTGTGACCCTGGGTGAGTTACCTAATCTCTCTAAGTCTCAGGTTCTTCATCTGAAAACCAGGAATAGTGCTGACCTACCAGCGCTGTTGTTTTTCCTGGAAAAGTAACTGAAAAATTCTGCTTATTTGTCCAACTTCCTTTCCCTCTCTGCAAATAAAGGCCAAGGAGGGCTTCCCTGGTGGTGCAGTGGTTAGGAATCCTCCTTCCAATGCAGGGGACATGGGTTTGAGCCCTGGTCCAGGAAGATGCCATATGCCATGGAGCAACGAAGCCCGTGTGCCACAACTATTGAGCCTGTGCTCTAGAGCCTGCGGGCCACAACTACTGAGCTTGCATGCCACAACTACTGAAGCCCACGAGCCTAGAGCCCATGCTCCGCAACAAAAGAAGCCACCGCAGTGAGAAGCCTGAGCACTGCAACAAAGAGTAGCCCCCGCTCGCTGCAACTAGAGAAAGCCCGCACACAGCAACGAAGACGCAACGCAGCAAAAAATAAATAAACTAAATAAATTAAAAAAAAAAAAAAAGGCCAAGGAATAAGTAGTGTATGCCAAGTGCCAATGCCCAATTAATTGCAGATACATTTTCTTTCCCCTCTGGAAGAATGTTGTTTGTCTTTCATTAACAACTATAGCTGCGTTTAAAATAAGATATCCTCAAGTGTTAAAACCATATAAAACTTTTTTATTTTAACTTTTGGCTGAAAATGACAACCACTCAATTATACATGTTTAATGTAAAAGGGTTCAAACAAAATAACAATACAGTGACAAAGTGACATGGAAACTGTATTTCAAAAGAAAAAAAGATCAAGCACACATGCGTCAAACAGAATACAAAATCAAGGTAATAGACAAAAATAAAAAATTTACTTTAATTATAACTGAAAAACTAAAATAAAAAAATCCAAGTTTCAAAATTTTCTAAAGAATATATATAACTGCATAATCAAATGTTTTTTTTTGCTTGAATAGGATGTACAACCATTTTTTAAAACAGTGGATATAAACATTGAATATTTAAAAGATTGCATATCCTACATTTTAGTTAAAAATTAAAAATAACGTAATATTCAAAAAATGAGAATATTTTGCTGTTAAACTATTCCACTGCCAGAGATAAATTCTGATCTGAAATGATGGCCCTGGGAAGTTGAGTCAAGCCAATTGATTACATCCTGTGAATTCCCCTCTCTCTGGCCCCCAAATCTGGGCAGGGCTAGGATCTGGCTCTGGCTTTGATCCTATTGGGGGTGACGGAGGCAACAGAAGCTGTCTCTCTAGGAAATTCTTGATCCTGGCCCTTCTCTGATTTAGAAACAAACTTCAACCGGGTTAGGTGAAGGTATCAGAGAAAAAATGAAAAATTCTACTCTCTGCTGACTCTCCTGAAAATGTTCACATTGTCTCAGTCAAGCTATAGCACAATAAAGAGGCATTTTGCTTCAAAATCATGTATTGATAAATATTTATTGCATATACCTGAGTTGGATATTGTCTGCCTTATGTATCACATTATGTTGATCTTAGATACACAACTCCATCGGTGTTTGTCCTAAAAAATCTTCAGTTAATGTTCGAATGTGTCACTAAAAGTTTTTATTTCAATTTTAGAATTTCATTTCATTGGTGGAAAGTAATTCATGAGTTTAAACCTCATTTGGTGGAGAATAATTTACATATATATTACTTTTTCCATTTTAATGGCTTTTTTCCCAAAGCCTGACCCAATATTTGAACTTGTCCTTGGTAGTTATTTAAGATACTGTGAGGGTTCCAGGACAATGAAGCCCTGGGTCCAGACTGTAGTGATTAGAGACACATTTTGAGATTTCTTCCCAGCTCTCTTCTTGAAGAACACCTCTCTCCCTCGGCCAACTAGAGCACCAGCCCTGGGCCCTTCGTTCCTATGTTTATACCAAATAAACCCAACCCTCCTTGATTAGATAAAAGGTGGACACCTGATCCATGAACCAGACAAGTCTGATTATTTTTCTCTTGAGAATTTGAACTGAGAGACACAGGCTGGGGGTCAGGTGCCAGGTGGTCATTAGAGCTTCAAGGTCTTGTGGAATGAGAGGCTATGACAGTTATTAAGGGCCATGCATGCGAGGGGCTCACACAGAGAGCCAGTCTGCAGGGAGAGACTGGACAAGGCAGGAGAAACAAAATGTAGGTGAGAGAACTTGCAACCTGAGAACAGCTGCATTGTCCTGAAGCCTTTTCAGTTTCCAAGTCTAATTCCCCATGGGACTCGACTCTCCTTCCTGTCTTGAATCCCATGAGGAGCTGCTGTATAATAAATCCTCATTTACGTGTAGTAGCCGGAGGGAGGTTCTGTTCCTTGCAACCAAATGAGCCCTAAGACCAAGTGAAGCCTTATTGTTTTAGAAATTTTACATGTTTCACTCCATTGACAGCAAGGGAGCATTTGATAATGGCATCTTCTTTGAAATACTTCCACCAAAGAGTTGCGGATTCACTCTTCTGAGACTGATGACATTTACAACTCAATGTTAATTACGCTGTTGGATTAGATATCTATGGCCTTAGAGAAAATCAGACCATCATATTTTATAACTTAATTCCTTTGTAGAGAGTGGCTTGTAAAATTATGGCTCGCTTTACATTTGCCCTACTCTTTTCAACATGAAGATGCTCCATTTTCCTTGAAGAAGAACGGCAGCTATTGAAAGTCTTTGCCTCCTCCCGGCATCTGTTAACGTTTACCATCTTCCCCAAGCAGTAGGCCTGTTCTCTTCATGGTGATTTTCTCCTTCTAAACGAGTTCTGAGGGCCTTAGCATTTTTGTCGAGCTTCAACTTATTTGGGACCTAGCAAAGGACTATTTCTGATAGAAAGCCAGTTCATTTACCTTTTAACCTAAGGGATAGGTAAAAGTAAAATGAACTTGGGGAGATACAGAAATAGGAGAATGAAAAATACGTGATAAAAATAATTGTGGTAAAGAGATGAGTTAAGAATTCACCTTGTGGGGAAAATACACATGACTGCATAGGTTCTGAAGAAGTCCTTAGAGCCAAATGGAATAGCTTGAAATTTCCTATGTGATCATTTGCCTTCACTTAGACATCTCTACAAAAAACGGTCTCTCACAGCCAAGGTGTGTGCTATCTTTAACAGCCATGATTAGGATGCTTCCAACCTTGTCCTGGGGGAAACAGTCCACTCTCTCTCGCTCTACTTCTCTTATTAATGAATAATAGTATAGCAAGAGCAGGAAATGTGATGGTTACAAACAGGTTCTAAAGCCAGACTGCCTGGTTTTGGACTCCAGCTCCACCACTGAACAGCTGTGTGACCTTGCAAGTTACTTAACCTCTCTGTGCCTCTCTGTTTTAATATGTAAAATGGGAGAATACTGGCACCTACCTCACAAGAAGGATGTAAGAAGTAAATGAGTCCTGCTGTATTGCATGTGCTCCAGGAAGTCAGCTGTCATTGTGAGGGTTGTCGTTAGTATTATTTGAGCAAGTAAAGCCTAGGCAGTATGAGAGAGAATGGAAAGTTGAGTCGTAATCTCCCATCAGGAGTTTACTCTTTCTACTGGATGACATAAGTGAGGGGAGCCAGGGCCATGAAGTCAGGCTTTACTTCTTTTTTTTCTGTTGATTTTATTTATTTATTTATTTTAATATCTTTATTACAGTACAATTGCTTTACAATGGTGTGTTAGTTTCTGCTTTATAACAAAGTGAATCAGTTATACATATACATATGTCCCCACATCCCCTCCCTCTTGTGTCTCCCTGCCACCCTCCCTATCCCACCCCTCTAGGTGGTCACAAACCACCGAGCTGATCTCCCTGTGCTATGTGGCTGCTTCCCACTAGCTATCTATTTTACATTTGGTAGTGTATATAAGTCCATGCCACTCTCTCACTTTGTCCCAGCTTACCCTTCCCCCTCCCCGTGTCCTCAAGTCCATTCTCTACATCTGCGTCTTTATTCCTGTCCTGCCCCTAATTCTTCAGAACCATTTTTTTTTTAGATTCCATATATATGTGTTAGCATACGGTATTTGTTTTTCTCTTTCTGACTTACTTCACTCTGTGTGACAGACTCTATGTCCATCCACCTCACTACAAATAACTCAATTTTGTTTCTTTTTATGGCTGAGTAATATTCCATCGTATATATGTGCCACATCTTCTTTATCCAGTCATCTGTTGATGGACACTTAGGTTGCTTCCATGTCCTGGCTATTGTAAATAGAGCTGCAATGAACATTTTGGTAAATGACTCTTTTTGAATTATGGTTTTCTCAGGGTATATGCCCAGTGGTGGGATTGCTGGGTCGTATGGTAGTAGTTCAAACAACCCAATCCAAAAATGGGCAGGAGTCTTAAATAGACATTTCTCCAAAGAAGATATACAGATTGCCAACAAACACATGAAAGAATGCTCAACATCATTAATCATTAGAGAAATGCAAATCAAAACTACAATGAGATATCATCTCACACCGCTCAGAAGGGGCATCATCAAAAAATCTACGAACAATAAATGCTGGAGAGGGTGTGGAGAAAAGGGAACCTTCTTGCACTGTTGGCGGGAATGTAAATTGATACAGCCACTATGGAGAACAGTATGGAGGTTCCTTTAAAAACTAAAAATAGAACTACCATACGACCCAGGCTTTACTAGCCCTCTGACCTTAGCCAAATGACTTAACTTCTCTAAGCCTTGGCTCGCTTACCTAAAATTGGGCATAGTAATAGGGGCTACCACATCACAAGTGCTCAAAGTTAGTTATATATATGGTGCAGAGCAGGATTTAAGTACCAATATAATACAATATCCATTGTCATAAGAAAACACAATAAGGATTTTGAAAATGAGGAATGCTGCCTCAGCTTCCCCAAGTAACTGACAATGGACAGAAACACAGAGTAAAGCAAAGCCAAGTTCACTTGACCACCTGTGGTCTGTACAGGCCTGCCACACAACGCTCTCCTCTTAGCCCCACCCTAAGAAAGGAAGTAGGAATAGCCAATGAATTTTTTATGTCTTTTTTTTCTTTTACCTGCTTTAAGATTTTGTCTTTGATCTTACCAGCATCATCTAGGTGTGGTTTCCTTTGTATACATCCTGCTTGGGATTCATTATGCTTTGCCTCTCCCATTGCGGAGCACAGGCTCTGGACGCACAGGCTCAGTGGCCATGGCTCATGGGCCCAGCCGCTCCGCGGCATGTGGGATCCTCCCGGACCAGGGCACGAACCCGCGTCCCCTGCATCGGCAGGCAGACTCTCAACCACTGTGCCACCAGGGAAGCCCCCATGGCACTTTTTAAATCTGGCTTGATATTTTTGCAAATATTTTGGAAAATTCTCAGCCATTATCTCTACATACCTTTACTCTGCCCCATTCTCTTTGTCCTGATGTCTCTCTCCTTCTAGGATTACGATTACATATGTTTTAGACTTTTTCACCTGTCCCAGATGTCGCTCACACTCTTTTGTATATTTTCTAACCGTTTATCTCTCCATGATTCAATCTAGATGTTTTCTTCTGACTCATCTGATTCTTTTTCAACTGTATCTAATCTGTTATTTAAACCTATTCATTGAATTCTTAGTATCAGTTATTGTGTTTTCAATTCTAGAATTGCCTTTTTTTAACTTTTATTTTCATTCCCCATTCTCTGCCAAATTTCTCAAGCCAGGCTTTTAATTTCTTAAACATATTAATCCTAATTTTCAAAAATTCTATTGAATAACTCCAATGTCCATACTTCCTGCAAGCCTGTTTCTATCGTCCTCTGTTTTTCTTTCAGTCTCATTTTTATACGCTTGATACTTTTGAATTGATAGCCAGACTTTGATATAAAACGTTCAGAGATGATTTGTGGCCACAGGTGATGTTGTTTTCCTCCAGAGAGGGTTCGTTTGGCCTCTGGCGGGCCGCTGGGCTATAGCGGTAGCAGGTAGAGATCACCTAATCAATTAGGCTCTGACCTTTGTGAGGCTAGTCTGTAGCCAGCATACTCTTACTCTTCAGGTATACCCCTCTGAGATTCCAAAAGAACATCTGGGGGGTTGCCCAGGTCCCATCCTCCCCGGCAAGCTCTGAACTCTAACTTTTCTTCCCCCGACCATACAACTGCTGAGAGCTCCGCTTGGGGTCCTACCTCTCAGCTCCCACTTTTATAATTGACATTTGCCTGAAGAAGCGAAGCGGGGAATTTCAGGCTCATTTTTGGGGGGTTCCCTCTGTTCCCATGTCCGGACCCCTCTAACCCAGTTCCTTACCACCTAGGTAGCTTTTCTAATTCTTGAAGAGAGGGTTGGTTCAAAACATTCTAGTTCACCATTGCTAGAAGGAGAACGCTTGACTATGCTTTTGTTGAAAATCTGATGATCTTACTCTTCATATTTCAAGCAGCATGCAGATTTCTAAAAAAATAATATTAATAAAGTGATAAAGTTCCAAACAGCTTGCCAAATAAACCTTTAGTGGAGAAAATGAGTTTTAAAGACATAGGTAGGTCAATGGGAAAAGATGGAAGCATCCCTAAGGAGATCCAAATCTTTACCACAGATGGTAAGGCCAACATATTCCTTCAGGTTATAAATCACATTATCTATACCTTGAGGAATCTTGTGTGACCCCTTTAGTTTCCAGGATGTTACTAAATTCCTTGGGAACCTTTATTCCTGCCCTATTAGTTTTTTTGGTTCTGTTTTTGATTTTGTTTTGGACATCTTAAAAAATTATTTATTTACTTATTTATTTATTTGAAGTGTAATTGATTTACAATGTTTTCATTTCTGCTATACAGCCAAGTGATTCAGTTATACATATATACACATTCTTTTTTAAATATTCTCTTCCACTATGGTTTATCATAGGATATTGAATACAGTTCTCTGTGCTATACAGTAGGACCTTGTTGTTTATCCATTCTATATATAATAGCTTACATCTGACCCATGAGGGTTGTTTTTTTTTTTTTTTGTGGTACGCGGGCCTCTCACTGTTGTGGCCTCTCCCGTTGCAGAGCACAGGCTCTGGACGCGCAGGCTCAGCGGCCATGGCTCATGGGCCCAGCTGCTCCGCGGCATGTGGGATCTTCCCGGACCGGGGCACGAACCTGTGTCCCCTGCATCGGCAGGCGGACTCTCAACCACTGCACCACCAGGGAAGCCCCTGACCCATGAGGTTTTAATCTCCTCTCTCCTAGCCCATCCTAAGGTTACTTTTGGTGAGTAAAACAGATTGATTCATTACTATACAAAAGGCAAGAGCATGGTGACAATAATCTGTTTTACAGGTTTGCGGGGCAGGGGGGGGGCGTTTGAGAAAAGAAAACCAAATTAAATGACTGTAAGGGATGAAGCTGTCTTCAATCCCAGACTGAAAGGTTGGATAGGACTTAGATGTACCACAGTACAACACACACGAGAGTTATGCAATAGATACCTGTTGAATTATTTATGGAAAAAATAAATCTCTCTTCTAGACTATAAAGAAATTTGAGTTGATTTCACCAAGGGTTGACATGAGCTGAGAGGACAGCTCCCGCCAGGCAGGGAGCATTTGGCGCTGCTCCTAGAAACTGAACCTGGATATCAAATCCAGACAGTGCTTTCTTTTCATTCTTTTGAGTTGGTATGTGTCACTTTCATCTTTATTTCATTAAAATAATAAACTCTTTATGTCTCTAGTCCAGGTGAATCCCTCCCTCTCCGTGAGCTTCAATTGGCTAGTCTGTTGGCAGAATTCATACCTGTTGTTGAAAGACAGGAGGTCTTCTGCTTCCAGCCTCTATTACAGTAAGAGATAGGAAATCCCTGTGGCAAAAAACAAACAAACAAACAAAAAACTGATGTGCTCATAATAATGCAGAAATGGTCAGCATTCCTTTCCATCCCAGATGCTACGTCAGGAGACAGAGGGGCAGACACTCCATGGCTTTATATTTAGATAAAGCATGAGCATTGGACAGTGATCCAGGTCATAATGTTGGAGTTATACCTCCTAATCAGGCTTACTTTTCCTAACAGCAACCATTCACTGAAGGTTTTCTACATACTAGGCGCTGTAATGATGGCATGATATTTTATTTTATTTTATTTTATTTATTTATTTTTTTGCGGTACGTGGGCCTCTCACTGTTGTGGCCTCTCCCGTTGCGGAGCACAGGCTCCGGATGCGCAGGCTCAGCGGCCATGGCTCACGGGCCTTGCCACTCCGCGGCATGTATGTGGGATCTTCCCGGACTGGGGCACGAACCCGTGTCCCCTGCATCGGCAGGCGGACTCTCAACCACTGCACCACCAGGGAAGCCCGGCATTATATTTTAACTGATTATATTTTCACAGTAACTCTGCAAGACACATGTTGGTTGTTTTATATTCTTTAATGAGATGGTCAGTCAGGTGAGGCCACAAGAGGAGTCAGAGGAGAGGCTTAGGAAGAAACAAAGTTTATTATACTCACAGGTCCTAGAGGCAGGAGGCACACCAAGCAGGGCCATGTGGAAAAAAACAGGGTGATCAGAAGGCAGAAAACCGGATGGGGGGTGGGGAAGCACTTAAGCTACTTCAGTGAGGTTTCCATGGGAAATGCAAAGCAGGGCGGGGTAAACAGTTTAGGATTAGTGAGTGTGAATAATGTCATTTGGCTCTGGCCTATAAGGGTGGTCCCTAGTTGTCTGGCACCTGGCCCTGGGATGATTAAGGCAGAGGAATATTGCCTCTGTACATGCCAGATAGAAGAGGTAGGGCTCTGGATAGGTTAGCTTGCATAACAAAGCCATGCTCCAGGCTGGGCCTTTTGCCATCTCTAAGAATCAGCTAGCCCAGGGAGGGGCAGTCTCTCTGTAGCTAGAATGGTTTCTTCTGATGTCAAAACATCACAATATACAAGAAATTATGTATATACAATATATTAGTATTCCTATGTAACAGAAGAGGAAATTGAGGTTCAGAGAGGTTCATTTAGAGCTCAACTGGTATTTATCAGAGTAAGATTAATTTTGAAGCCTGAATGACCGTTAATTGCTATCCTGCATTAATTTTTATCTTAAGTTCTTCCAAGTCATAGTATTTCTAGATATGCATTTAGAAAAATGAGACAATACTGCTAGAGTGATTTGATTTCTTTGATGGATTATTTTGCAAATTAATTGTAGTTAATATGCACAGTTATCAGAGTTGAAGACACTCTGTAATTAAAAACATTCATCTACCGATATTCTTCAACTGTTCAATTTTAACAAATTTTATATTTCATGTTATTTGCACTGGGGAGTAGGGCTTTGCTCATTCAATAGACCATATAGCTTGAGCTGTATAGTGTTTTGTTTTCTCCAGCTGGGACAGAGCAAGTAAAAATGGTCTTCACTGGGACTTCCCTGCTGGCACAGTGGCTAAGAATCTGCTTGCCAATGCAGGGGACCCAGGTTTAAGCCCTGGTCTGGGAAGATCCCACATGCCGTGGAGCAACTAAGCCCGTGCACCACAACTACTGAGCCTGCATGCCACAACTACTGAAGCCCATGTGCCTAGAGCCTGTGCTCTGCAACAAGAGAAACCACCGCAATGAGAAGCCTGCACACCACAACAAAGAGTACCCCCCACTTGTCGCAACTAGAGAAAGCCCACACATAGCAATGAAGACCCAATGCAGCCAAAAATTAATTAATTAATTTCGAAAAAATGGTCTTCACTGATTTAGGTTATATATAAGGAACTTTCCAACAAACAGCTGAGAGGTCTTGGAATTGTATTTTGCATCTACATTTAGGAAAAGGCAATCTATGCTATGGGAGACAGATTTTACTGTTTGAACAGAAGGGGCAAAAGTAAACTGTCATAAAGAATGTGAACTACAAACATACAGGTAAGATAGTACAATTCGAAATTTAAAGAACTCCTGGGAACAACTCAATCTTAGAAGTAGGGAAAAAGGAAACTTTGATGAGAAATCCTAAAATAACAAACAAGTAACTAAGCTACAGCTTTTAGATCAAGCCTAAATCTTAATAGTTGGGAGATATATTGTGTGTGTCTGTGTGTGGTACACGGGCCTCCCACTGTTGTGGCCTCTCCCGTTGCGGAGCACAGGCTGCGGGCATGCAGGCTCAGCAGCCATGGCTCACGGGCCCAGCCGCTCCGCGGCATGTGGGATCTTCCCAGACCAGGGCACGAACCCGTGTCCCCTGCATCGGCAGGCAGACTCTCAACCACTGCGCCACCAGGGAAGCCCAAGACTATATTTTTATCATTTTATTTATTGAATTTACTTTGGTCCTGCTTCTTTCCAAAATGGACTTGGAGAAAAGCCTAAAGGTATGGCAATATAAAATAAGGGTAATAAAAGAAAACTCTGTTTCTTCCTACTCACAACACTTCTGATACCAAATGTGTGGGTTTTCCATGCCAAGCAGTTCTCCAGTTCTCTGTGACACCAGCTGGGTGTCCTACAATTTAATTCATTATGACACTAACTATCCAGATTTAGCACAAATTCCACAAGTTAAGGGCTCAGTCCCCTAAGACTGCCCCCACTTCAGACACCAGTCACAAGTCCCACGTTATCACTGGTATTTCTGACTAACAGGCTCTAAACCAGAGGTTCCCATGACCCTCTCCTTGAGTTCCATACTTTGTTAGAATGGCTCACAGACTTAAAAAAATACTTTACTTACTATTACCAGTTTATTATAAGGAATACAACTCAGGAACAGCCAAATGGAGATACACAGAGCAACATATGTGTGAACAGGTGAGGAGTTTCATGCCCTCTCCAGACCACCACCTCCTGGTATGTGAATGTGTTCAACAACCTGGAATCATTCTGAACCAAGTCCTTTAAGACTTCAGTGGAGGCTTCCTTACATAGGCATGGCTGATTAAATCTTTGGCCATTGGTGATTAATTCAGTCTCTGGCCCTTCTCCCCTCCTGAGAGGTCTTGGTGTGGGGCTGAAAGTTCCAACCATCTAATTGCACGGTTGGTTTCTCTGGCAAACAGCCCCCATCCTAAGGCTACCTAGGGTCCCATGGAGAGTCACCTCATTAACTTAAAAACAAGTATGGTCAAAAGACTTATTATGAATAAGAAAAGACATTCCTCTCACCCTTGTCATTCAAGTAATTACAAAGGTTTTAGGGTCTCTGTGCCAGAAACCAGAACAAAGACCAAATATATATTTCTTATTATATCACGTTAGGTAATAAAACAGAAAGAGAAAATCGGGACTAGTGAAAGAAAAAAAAAGAGCACACATGCTAATACACCTCAAGAATTTAAATAACTCTTGTGGCAGAGTTTAACTCAGAGAGACTGGTTTAAGATGGCAGAGTAGAAGGACGTGTGCTCATTCCCTCTTGAGTGACCATTGGAATAACAACTAACTGCTGAACAATCATTGACAGGAAGACGCTAGAACTCACCAAAAAACATACGCTACATCCAAAGACAAAGGAGAAGCCTCAATGAGATGGTAGGAGAGGCACAATCACAATAAAATCAAATCCCATAACTGCTGGGTGGGTGACTCACAAACCGGAGAACACTTATACCACAGAAGTCCACCCAATGGAGTGAAGTTTCTGAGCCGCACATCAGGCTTCCCAACCTGCGGGTCCAGCAACATCAGGAGGAATTCCCAGAGAATCAGACTCTCAATACTAGCGGGATTTGATTGCAGGACTTTGACAGGACTGGGGGAAACAGAGACTCCACTCTTGAATGGCACACACAAAGTAGTATGCACATCAGGACCCAGGGGGAAGGAGAAGTGACCCCACAGGAGACTGAACCAGACCTATGGGCTAGTGTTGAAGGGCCTCCTGCAGAGGCAGGGGGTGGCTGTGGCTCACCCTGGGGACAAGGACACTGGCAGCAGAAGTTCTGGGAAGTAATCTTTGGCGTAAGCCCTCCTGGAGTCTACCATTAGCCCCACCAAAGAGCTGGGTAGGCTCCAGTGTTGGGTTGCCTTAGGCCAAACAACCAACAGGGAGGGAACTCAGCCCCACCCATCAGCAGATAAGCGGATTAAAGTTTTACTGAGCTCTGCCTACCAGAGCAACACCCAGCTCTACCCACCACCAGTCCCTCCCATCAGGAAGCTTGCACAAGCCTTTAGATAGCCTTGTCCACCAGAAGGCAGACAGCAGAAGCAAGAACTACAATCCTGCAGCCTGTGGAATGAAAACCACACTTACAGAAAGTTAGAAAAAACAAAAAGGCAGAGGAATATGTACCAGAGGAAGGAACAAGATAAAACCCCAGAAAAAAAAAAAAAAAACTAAATGACATGGAGATAGGTAACCTTCCAGAAAAAGAATTCAGAATAATTATACTGAAGATGATCCAGGACATCAGAAAAACAATGGAGACAAAGATGGAGAAGATGCAAGAAACGTTTAACAAAGACCTAGAAGAATTAAAGAACAAACAAACAGAGATGAACAATACAATAACTGAAATGAAAAATACTAGAAGGAATCAATAGCAGAATAACTGAGGCAGAAGAACGGATAAGTGACCTGGAAGACAGATGGTGGAATTCACTACTGTGGAACAGAATAAAGAAAAAAGAATGAAAAGTAATGAAGAAAGCCTAAGAGACCTCTGGGCAACATTAAATGCACCAACATTCGCATTATAGGGGTCCCAGAAGGAGAAGAGAGAGAGGAAGGACCCGAGAAAATATTTGAAGAGATTATAGTCAACAACTTCCCTAACATGGGAAAGGAAATAGCCACCCAAGTCCAGGAAACTCAGAGAGTCCCAGGCAGGATAAACCAAGGAGAAGCATGCCAAAACATAGTAATAAAATTGACAAAAATTATAGGCAAAGAAAAATTATTAAAAGCAGCAAGGGAAAAATGACAAATAACATACAAGGAAACTCCCGTAAGGTTAACAGCTGATTTCTCAGCAGAAACTCTACAAGCCAAAAGGGAGTGGCATGATATACTTAAAGTGATGAAAGGGAAGAACCTACAACCAAGATTACATTACCTGGCAAGTATCTCATTCAGATTCAATGGAGAAATCAAAAGATTAACAGACAAGCAAAAGCTAAGAGAATTCAGCACCAAACCAGCTCTACAACAAATGCTAAAGGAACTTCTCTAAGTGGGAAACACAAAAGAAGGAAAGGACCTACAATAACAAACCCAGAACAATTAAGGAAATGGTAATAGGAACATACATATCAATAATTACCTTAAATGTGAATGGATTAAATGATCCAACCAAAAGACACAGGCTCACTGAACAGATACAAAAACAAGACACATATATGTGCTGTCTATAAGAGGCCCACTTCAGACCTAGGGATACATACGGACTGAAACTGAGGGGATGGAAAAAGATATTCCATGCAAATGGAAATCAAAAGAAAGCTGGAGTAGCAATACTCATTTCAGATAAAATAAACTTTAAAATTAAGAATATTACAAGAGACAAGGAAGGACACTACATAATGATCAAGGGATCAATCCAAGAAGAAGATATAAAAATTACAAATATATAGGCACCCAACATAGGAGCACCTCAATACATAAGGCAAATGCTAACACTTATAAAAGAGGAAATCGACAGCAACACAATAATAGTAGGGGAATTTAACACCTCACTTACACCAATGGATAGATCATCCAAACAGAAAAGTAATAGGGAAACACAAGCTTTAAATGACACAATAGACCAGATAGATTTAATTGATATTTATAGGACATTCCATTCAAAAACAGCAGATTACACTTTGTTCTCAAGTGCACACGGAACATTCTCCAGGATAGATCACATCTTGGGTAACAAATCGAACATTGGTAAATTTAAGAAAACTGAAATTATATCAAGCATCTTTTCCGACCACAATGCTATGAGATTAGAAATCAATTACAGGGATAAAAACCACAAACACATGGAGGCTAAACAATACATTACTAAATAACCAAGAGATCTTAAGAAATCAAGGAGGAAATCAAAAAATACCTAGAGACAAATGACAACAAAAACACGATGATCCAAAACCTATGGGATGCAGCAAAAGCAGTTCTAAGAAGGAAGTTTGTAGCAATAAAATCCTACCTCAAGAAACAAGAAAAATCTCAAATAAACAATCTAACCTTATGCCTAAAGAAACTAGAGAAAGAAGAACAAACAAAACCCAAAGTTAGTAGAAGGAAAGATATCATAAAGATCAGAAATAAATGAAATAGAAACAAAGAAAACAATAGCCAAGATCAATAAAACTAAAAGCTGGTTCTTTCAGAAGATAAACAAAATTGATAAACCTTTAGCCAGACTCATCAAGAAAAAGAGGGAGAGGACTCAAATCAATAAAATTAGAAACGGAAAAGAAGTTACAACAGACACCACAGAAATACAAAGCATCCTAAGAGACTACTACAAGCAACTCTACGCCAATAAAATGGACAACCTGGAAGAAATGGACAAATTCTTAGAAAGGTATAACCTTCCAAGACTGAACCAAGAAGAAACAGAAAACATGAACAGACCAATCACAAGTAATGAAATTGAAACTGTGATTAAAAATCTTCCAACAAACAAAAGTCCAGGACCAGATGGCTTCACAGGTGAATTCTACCAAACATTTAAAGGACAGCTAACACCTATCCTTCTCAAGCTCTTCCCAAAAATTACAGAGGAAGGAACACTCCCAAACTCATTCTACTAGGCCACCATCACCCTGATACCAAAACCAGACAAAGATATTAAAAAAAAAGAAAATTACATACCAATATCGCTGATGAATATAGGTGCCAAAGTCCTCAACAAAATACTAACAGATTCCAACAACACATTAAAAGGATCATACATAATGATCAAGTGGGATTTATCCCAGAGATGCAAGGATTCTTCAATATATGCAAATCAATCAGTGCAATACACCATATTAACAAATTGAAGAATAGAAACCATATGATCATCTCAACAGATGCAGAAAAAGCTTTTGACAAAATTCAACACCAATTTATGATAAAACCTCTCCAGAAAGTGGGCATAGAGGGAACCTGGCCATATATGACAAACCCACAGCAAACATCATTCTCAATGGTGAATGAATTTTCCTCTAAAATCAAGAAAAAGACAAAGATGTCCACTGTCATCACTATTATTTAACATAGTTTTAGAAGTCCTAGTCACAGCAATCAGACAAGAAAAAGAAATAGAAGGGATACAAATTGGAAAAGAAGAAGTAAAACTGTCACTGTTAGCAGATGACATGATACTATACACAGACAATCCTAAAGATGCCACCAGAAAACTACTAGAGCTAATCAATGAATTTGGTAAAGTTTCAGGATACAAAATTAATACACAGAAATCTCTTGCATTCCTATACACTAACAACAAAAGATCAGAAAGAGAGATTAAGGAAACAATCCCATTCACCATTGCAACAAAAAGAATAAAATACCTGGGAATAAAGCTACCTAAGGAGGTAAAAGACCTGTACTCAGAAAACTATAAGACACTAATGAAAGAAATCAAAGATGACACAAACAGATGGAGAGATATACCATGTTCTTGGATTGGAAGAATCAATATTGTGGAAAGGACTATACTACCCAAAGCAATCTACAGATTCAATGAAATCCATATCAAGTTACCAATGGCATGTTTTACAGAACTAGAACCAAAAAAATCTTAAAATTTGTATGCAGACACAAAAGACCCCAAATAACCAAAGAAATCTTGAGGGAAGAAAACGGAGCTGGAGGAATCGGACTCCCTGACTTCAGACTCTACCACAAAGCTGCAATGGTCAAGACAATATGATACTGGCACAAAAACAGAAATATAGATCAATGAAACAGGATAGAAAGCCCAGAGTTAAACCCACGCACCTATGGTCAACTAATCTATGACAAAGGAGCAAGGATATACAATGGAGAAAAGACAGTCTCTTCAATAAGTGGTGCTGGGAAAACTGGACAGCTACATGTAAAAGAATGAAATTTGAACACTTCCTAACACCATACACAAAACTAAACTCAAAATGGATTAAAGACCTAAATGTAAGACTGGACACTATAAAACTCTTAGAGGAAAACATAGGAAGAGCACTCTTTGACATAAATCACAGCAAAGTCCTTTTTGACCCACCTCCTAGAGTACTGGAAATAAAAACAAAAATAAACAAATGGGACCTAGTGAAACTTAAAAGCTTTTGCACAGCAAAGGAAACTGTAAACAAGACATAAAGACAACCCTCAGAATGGGAGAAAGTATTTGCAAACAAATCAACAGACAAAGGATTGATCTCCAAAATATATAAACAACTCATGCAGCTCAATATTAAAAAAACAAACAACCCAATCAGAAAATGGGCAGAAGACCTAAATAGACATTTCTCCAAAGAAGACATGCAGATGGCCAAGAGGCACATGAAAAGCTGCTCAACATCACTAATTATTAGAGAAATGCAAATCAAAACTACAATGAGGTATTACCTCACACCTATTAGAATGGGCATCATCAGAAAAATCTACAAACAACAAATGCTGGAGAAGGTGTGGAGAAAAGGGAACCCTCTTGCACTGTTGGTGGGAATGTAAATTGATACAGCCACTATGGAGAACAGTATGGAGGTTCCTTAAAAAACTAAAAATAGAAATACCATATGACCTAGCAATCCCACTACTTGGGCCTATACCCAGAGAAAACCATAATTTAAAAAGACACATGCACCCCAATGTTCATTGCAGCACTGTTTACAATAGCCAGGTCATTGAAGCAACCTAAATGCCCATCAAGAGACTAATGCATCGGGAAGACATGGCACATATATACAATGGAATATTACTAAGCCATTTAAAAGGAACGAAACTGGGTCATTTGTAGAGACGTGGATGGACCTAGAGACAGTCATACAGAGTGAAGTAAGTCAGAAAGAGAAAAACAAATATAGGATATTAACACATACATGTGGAATCTAGAAAATAGTACAGATGAACCCGTTTGCAAGGCAGAAATGGAGACACAGATGTAGAGCACAAACGTATAGACACCAAGGGGGAAAGCGGGGGGCGGGGGGTGGTGGGATGAACTGGGAGATTGGGATTGACATATATACACTAATATGTATAAAATAGATAACTAATAAGAATGTGCTGTAGAAATAAATTAATTTAATTTAATTTAAAAAAAATAAAAAGAAAGAATTTAACTCAGAGCTTCCTGGTAGACACTTAGAAAATACATATGAATTTATTTATTTATCCTCCAAGTTTACATGAAAATTTTAATTGTCCATAATTTAAACTAAATAACATTAAACACAACTGCCATATGAAATTTAAATTACTGGGGAAAATTAATGTAAGATATATAAACCCTTTTAAAAAAATTTTAATAGATTTATTTTTTAGATTCACAGCAAAATTACATGGAAGGTACAGAGTTTTCCCATACACTCCCCTGCTCCCACACACTCATAGCCTCCCCCGTTATCAACATCCCCCACCAGAGTGGTACATTTGTTACAATCAGTGCCCCTACACTGACACATTATAATCACCCAAAGTTCATAGTTTCTTTGTTTATTTTTTATAAAATTATTTATTTTATTTATTTTTGGCTGTGTTGGGTCTTTGTTGCTGAGTACATGCTTTCTCTAGTTGCGGTGAGCGGGGGCTACTCTTCGTTGTGCTGCATGGGCTCTAAGTGTGCGGGCTTCAGTAGTTGTGGCTTAGCAGGCTCTAGAGCACAGTAGTTGTGGCGCACAGGCTTAGTTGCTCCGTGGCATGTGGGATCTTCCCAGACCAGGGCTCGAACCCATGTTCCCTGCATTGGCAGGTGGATTCTTTAACCACTGGGCCATCAGGGAAGCCCCAAAGTCCATAGTTTCCACTAGGGTTCACTCTTGGTATTGTGCCTTCTATGGGTTTTGACAAATGTATAATGGCATGCATCCCCACCATCACCATATGATACAGCATTGTTCCACTGCTCTAAAATTTCTCTGTGCTCTGCTCATCATCCCCTTCTCCTCATTAACACTTGGCAATCATTGATCTTTTTGCTGTCTCCATAGTTTTCTGGAAGCCACTTTTAAAAGGGAAACGATATAGTAAGTGTTCATCAGAAAATAGACTTGGTACTTTACACAATTTATCTAATTTAATTGGGTGAGTTATACATTAAGAATTCCCAAATAAATATATTGACTTACTGTATGATGAAAATCATAGACTAAGTGAATTTTGGAGAATGATTTTCAAGTACAATGATTTTTCAGTGATGTCATAGTTAGTGTTAAGTTTTCTTTCTGGCAGTAATTAAATACTAAGTTTACTGATTTCTTGAGGCTATGGCAAAGACAATGCTAGATATTCCATTAAAAGTTTTCATTTTCCTCCTTGGCACACTGGAAAAATATATTTTCCAAATTCTCTTGCAGTTACATTGGAGCCACGTAACTAGGTAGTGGCCAGCGGAATGCCACAAACCCCCAGGTATAATTGCCTGGGCTCTCTCTCTCCGTTGGCCACGTGGCTACAGGAGAACTCCAGGAAGATAAAACCACAGGACAGAAGGGGCCCAGCTGCCCAAATAGCCACTTGCAAAGGATCACTTAGGAGAGCTGTCCAACCTGCATTAAATTTTTGCACTAATGAAAGGAACTGAATTGTGTTAAACCAAAGATATTAGGAGTAATGTGTTAAAGAAGCTGGCCAGTGTTACCACTCTTGGTTTTGTGCTACTAATCATTAAGATACAAATTTAAAACAGCTGAAAGGTAAGAGGCTAAACATAACTATTTCATAATTCTTGTAACTGCTTTCTAATGTGTTGGTCAGCCATTCATGCCTATTTCAATTCTTCCAGTGATATTAAAATAGAATTGAAGGCCTATCAAACAAAGTCTTTCATTGTCTTTGCAGAATTCCTTGAAGATGGATGAGAATCATTGACAGTGAGTACAGTTGTCCTTCCATATCCGCAGGGGATTGGTTCCAGGACCCCCACGGAGACCAAAAGCCACAGATGCTCAAGCTCCTTAAATAAAATGGTGTAGTACGGTTGGCCCTCCCTTATCCGTGGGTTCCCACATTTGCAGATTCAACCAGTGGTGATCCGTCTTCAGTTCCATCTTTGTGACCACCCTATTGGCCTAGTGTCCAGTCTCTGCAACGGACATGCGCAGTCACTGAACTCAGGTTGTTCCAAAGCTATGGTTTGCCATCTGGCATATTTGGTTCTCCCTGTCTAAATGCAGTTTACCAATCAGGGGTCCATTTTTACCAGCCACATAGCTACACAGTTCACAAATCACCTTATCGGGTTGCCAGGGGAACAATGCTAAAAAGTTAACATAAGGTCAAATTCTCATGAAGGATGGGAAAGGATTTTGTTAACCGTTTACCCACATAGAGGTTTCTGTCAACTTGACTGTAATGGATTCTTTTAATGTATTCCTAGATTGTACTTACTAATCATTTATTTAGGGCTTTTGCATTGATATTCATATCTGTACATGTGTGTATGTTTGTGCACATATGAAAAGGCTATTTTTTCAGGTGTAGATATCAATGACTTCTCAGGAATAATTCGTAAGCATTTCTTTTTTGATATTTTAGAGGAATTTAAATAGTATTAGAATTATCTGTTCTTTGAAGGGGTGGTATGCTCTGATTGTGGTATAGCTACAGCTGCTGTGTGTAGGCTGGAAAGCTTGTGACTCATGTTATTTTGTAAAATTATTACTGTGCTCGCTTGGAAGGTACAGTATATCCAGACAAAAGGAATATCATTATAGAAAATAAGAATGTTAGTATATTTGCTGCTCCTTGTTGCTTTTACAAGGTATCTTAAGAAAGGGATGGCCTCGGGGAAGAACTGGCTGTTTTACAAGCAGAAATGTCAGGAAATGAGAATGTCCAGAAATTTTGGGCCTCCCAGGGTTGAAAAAGACAACTGCTTTTATGCCCTGAACATTAATATAAATATATATCTGATCCCTGTGGCAAGGATCAGAGTAAGGGTGTGGCCCTCCCAAACAACCCTATAATTTCAGCTAGCCTCAAGGTGGTCTCCATTAAGATGAAAGAGTAAGGTATGGACACGAGGAATCAAAGAAATAAAGCAGGCTTAAGAACTAGGACTAGAAAAGACTTTGGTTATGTTATCTGCACAAGGAACTGACTGGAAGCAATTAGATCAGAAGTCTATTAGGGTTTTAAGGAGATCTTAAAGCCACAGAAACCATGAGTCTGGCCTGAAAATGTGGTCTCTCTTAGCTCCTTAAAAGCAACACTCAGGCCTTCAAATCTGTACCAGTAGAAAAAGAACTGTCAGTGATGTACAGTCCCCAAGGAAGGCATATGCTCCAATAGTCACTTCTGATGTGGCCCTAGAGGATGGATGAATGGACAAGGTAGTAGAAGCAGGGGTGACCTGATTGTCTGACCCTCCCTCTGCTGCCAGAGAAGAGCATCTCCGTAATTCTTGCTCACCTGGGGTCAAAACTGCTGTGAAGGGCTTCCCTGGTGGCTCAGTGGTTGAGAGTCCGCCTGCCGATGCAGGGGACACGGGTTCGTGCCCCGGTCCGGGAAGATCCCACATGCCGTGGAGCGGCTAAGCCCGTGAGCCATGGCCACTGAGCCTGCGCATCCGGAGCCTGTGCTCCGCAACAGGAGAGGCCACAACAGTGAGAGGCCTGCGTACCGCAAAAAAACCCAAAAAAACAAAAAACTGCTGTGAATGAGCAGCTGTGTGTTCCTCATCCTTCTCTTTTCTTAATAGGATTTTTTGAAGCAGTAATCCTGTCCCTGTGTCACCACCGCATATGGGACAGGAGGAACAATAGCTTGCTTAACAGCTTGCCTGACACTGTGAGAACTTGGTAGAGAAAACACATTTTCTCTCTCCTTTGCCCGAACACTACCGCTACCCAACACCCTCACTTTATCCTGACTCTGCTCAAATGACATCTCCCAGAGATGAACATATCACTCCACCTAAAATCACAGCCCATCTCTATCACCTTATCCTTCCTTTACTCTATTTACACCTTTATCCTCTCTTTATATCACATATTGTCTTGCTCCCCCAATGCAATGCAAGCTCTTTCGGGGCATGACTTTGTCTTGTTGCTGAAGTCCTAGCACGTAGAAATGGCCAGTACAGGGTAGGCTTTCAATAAATATTTGCAGGGGAAAAAAAAAAAAAAGACTAAATAATTAAGAGCTTCTGATTTCCAGGTATTGGAAGTTGTGTGCGCTTAGTTCTATTTTGCCGTTTATCTGTATCACATTGTAACCAGCAATAGATGATTATTTGTGTGCAAGGAAATTGGGATTACTCCTTGCAAGGTGGCATTATCTGGTATGAAACCTAACCAAAACATACTACCGGAAAAGTACAGATATTGCTAAAAGCTGTTTGGTATGGTTCTTTCTTATTTTATATATATATATATTTGGCTGCATTGGGTCTCAGTTGAGGCATGCAGGATCTTTCCCTGTGGCACGTGGGCTCTAGAGCATGTGGGCTTAGTTGCCCCTCTGCATGTGGGATCTTAGATCCCTGACCAGGGATTGTTCCACGTCCCCTGCATTGGAAGGTGGATCTTAAAAACTGGACCACCAGGGAAGTCCTCTTGTTTGTTTTTAAGACTGAGATAGTGAAATGTCACTCCCATGGGAACCCCACCTCTTTTTTTGGAATGGGCACTGGTGGTCATAATAGCAGCAGATTACCCAGTTAGACCTTGGAATTCCTTTAGAGTCTCCTCACTCCATGATTCAACAAAGACTGATATAATTAGATACGGCTGACTCAAGGGAGAAGCTAAAGTTCACCAGGCAGAATTTAATCCAACCCAATGCAATCTATTTAATATTTGCTGAATTTAAGCTTTGTGCCAGGCATTGTGCTGGGCGCAAGGGATACAATGACGACTGCCCTTGCCCTCCTATTGGTTAGATTAGTGTCTCGAGGGAACCTAGATTTGGTAGAGAAGCAGTTCCACCACAGCGCATTAAGAGTTACTCTAGGGGACGCATAGGGCTATAGAAGCACATGCCACAGGCACGCGAAAAATCACAAAGGCTTCCTTCCTGGGTAACTGTCAGCTAAGCTTGGATCCAAAGGGTAAGTGGAGAGTGTCCCTATTTAGAAGGAAGATGCTGATTCACTTTGCTGTGAAACTAACACAACATGGTAAATCAACTATATTCCAATAAAACTTAAAAAAAAAAAAAGAAGGAAGATGGACTGTTTTCTAGACCAAAGAAAATATATGGAAAAAAGAGATAGGCAGAGGGGGTATTACGCACTTACTCCAGACATTTGTCCTGTTTTCACCTACCACTCATCCTCCTTTCGTTCTATCTCCAGTTTTTAGCCTGTAGGTTAGCCCCTTTCTCTCTAATCACCCATTGCTCAAGCCAGGAACCTATAAACAAAGAAAATGGCTAAGGAGGAGCCACTGAAACCTGGAACCAGGCCTACGTTACACTTACAAAAATTTGATTTTCTGCAGAAAAAATATTTTGACTCCTACATTTTTAGAAAGATCTGAAATGGATGACACCAAGCTGTTTGCCTAAAATAATGTCCCAAGCCTGAAATGGAATGGATATTTCCTGAGATTAAAATAGAAACTTGTTTTGCTAACAGAAAACAACTTGGAAATCAAAGAGTCATTTAAGTTGAAACCATTATTTTTCCTTTTCTTGCAGAAAATTCCTGTGTTTATACACACTAAGAGATAGAGATAATGAGGTCCCTCTTCCACAGAACTTTCCATTAAAAATTTAAAGTTGGAGAAATCTCAAAAAAACAATAAAGATGGGGGTGGAGTTTGTAATGTAACAAACTCATTCAGTAAACATTTAGGAGCACCTACTACATGCCAGGCACTGAACAAAGAAACTTGCCCTTGTAGAGTTTGCATTCTAGCAGAAAGAAGACATGCAAAACAAGAAATAAGCAAATTATATAGGAAACTAGAAGATGAGTGCTTTGGAGAAAAGACAAATTAGAACAGGCAGGGACAGGTTGCAATTTTAAATAGGGTGGTCAAGGTTCGTCTCCTCAAAGAGGTGACATATGAGCAAAGACTGAAGTGAGAAAGGGAGCCATACCGATATCTGGGTCCAGGCAGAAGTAACAGTCAACGGCCCGAGGCAAGGGGCATGCCTGGAGTGTGGGAGAAAGGCACGGAGGCCATGGATTAGAGGAGAGGTATGGGAGACCAGATCACCGGGCTGGGCAGTTATTCCGGGTAGGGCTTGGGAAGAGTGGTGACTTGATTGATGTTTTAACGTGCATTTTAGGTTAATCACTGAGTGTTTTCATTTGAACACAGTCCTTTTATAATACATTTTACTCTGCAACAACAGAACAATGATGGTTCAAAATGGTTTTCTAAATGATCTACGCAGTATCGGGCACCACAGGACTGCTAAGTAGTAACCGCCCTCCCTCTCCGGGGGACACGTGCCCCTAAAAGGGCAGCCGTTGCTCTCCTTCTAATGTGCTCAGTGTTGAGCAGGCAGAGATGGAAACAGTCTGCACGTCTCTTCTTCAAAACTCGAAAAAGAAGCCAAGCATTTCTTTCGCTTGGTTACAAAATTTTTTAAAATCTGCCTCTGCCAACTCTGCGGGAGAAGCAAACTCCCGGAGTTTGCCTTTGCTAATTTGTCCAAGTCGTGCTGCGCTTTCACTACATGCAGACACTGCTCAGCTCCAGTCCCACAAACCTCTCTCATCTTGGACTTCGCCCTCCGGTGAAAGCTGCGGCTCGCCCCTTCGGTCACCACCTGCTCTGAAGGAACCCGCGGAGCGCGCACCTCCGCCCCGGGCCCCTTTCCTCCCCGGCTCTGCCTTTCCTGCCGAGCACCCTGCTCTCTCCAGCCCAGGCCAGGCTTGCAACTTTCCTCCCAGCCTGGCGCTCACCCCGCTTGGCTGGTCCCCAAGAGACGCTGCCTTCCCGCGGCGCCCCCGCCCCCCGAGCTTCCCGCAGCCGGGCCGAGCGCCCTCACCCCTCACCCGGGGCCCCGAGAGCGGCTAGTCGGGCGCACGCGCGCCCCCCGCCCCTCCCCGCAGGCGGCGCAGCTTCCCCTGCAGCACCTCCCCTCTCGGGGAGGGAGCCGGAGGGGGCTCGGGACGCCGCGCGCAGACCTGCTCCGGCTGCGCGCCGCGCCGCCCTCCTCCGAGAGTAGCAGCAGTAGCCGCGGCGGCCGCAGGGGTTCCCGGCTGCCGCAGCTCCTCAGGGGAGCCGAGCGCGCCTCCTGCGAGCCCAGCACCCCCAACCTGCTCGCCGCGCGCAGCTGAGCCGCCGCGCGGGACTCGTCGCCCAACATGGATTTCCTCCTGGCGCTGGTGCTCGGGTCCTCGCTCTATCTGCAGGCGGCCGCGGAGTTCGACGGGAGGTGAGTCGGACCCCGGGGCGCCCTCTCCTGCTCGTTGCAGCGCTAATTTCACACCGCCCTGGGGTTCCCCCTCTCTGCTCTCTCTCCAGAAGTTGGGCCACCGCACAGCCTCGGCGGGAGGAGAGCCGTCGAGCCGCCCTCTCTACCAGTGGCTGCCCGAGGCCTGGAGGGCGCGCCCCCTGCGAGTCTGGGAACCCGGCCACGGCTCCCCGGGAGAGGCTGCGCGGCGGCGCGAGCCGCCCATCCACGGCTCGGCAAAGAGGGCTGGGAGAGAGGGGAGGCTCGAGCCGGGCGTCTGGGTTCTGAGGGCGCGGGTTAGCCGCCCCAGAGGAGGTGACGCGCGGGACATCTCTTGGCTGGGAAACTCTCGCTCTTGGTTTAGACAGCTCTGCAGTGGGGAAACTTCTAGGTGGTCGGGGCCAAATCCCGGCTGGGAGCTGTCAGGGCAGCTCACACAAAGGGTGGGGAGAGGAAGCGACTGGGCTTCCAGGGAGGGACCTGTTTGCCTCCCCACTTGGTTTCCTTGGCGGGGGTGGGGAACTTTGCGTGCGTGCGGGTGTCTGTGTGGTGTCTGTGTGTCTGTACGCACACACAGCTCCCGAGACTTAGGGCGAGCCTGACTCCTGCGTGCTCTGACAGGTTCCAACAACCCAAGGCTGTGCTCCGCTCCGCTGTCACTCAGCCTCTCCTCCCGCCTCTGCGCGCGGAGCCCTCTTCCCCATCGCCGGATCGGTTCCCGCGACTGTGTGTGTGCGTGTGTGTGTGTGTCTGTGTGTGTGTCTGTGTGTGTGTAGGGAGGGCGTGCTCGGTTACCCCACCTCGGCGCAATTGCAGACCAGAGTCGCCCCGAAACGAGGCAGGAGCAGCCAGGAGAGTTTTTAACTTGGGTCACACCGCCCTGCAGTCGCCCTCAGGCAACGACCGGCACCCACACTCCCGCCCCCGCGCAGCCGGAAAGACTGCCGCACCTGTTTTTCCTGCAATCTTGGAACGAATCAATTCCACAATTGATTGGTTTTCTTCTACCTGGAAGGAACGGAGGGAAGCCAGTGGAGCGCTGAAGAGAAGAAGCGCAGCCGCTGGTTTACCACCTGGTTGGAGGAAATGGAAAGTTCGTGGTTATTTGTCCTTTGGGCTTGGGGGCATAAGGGGGAGATGAAAGGAAGGGGAATTGAAAAGATTAGGGAGCTAAAAAAAACGTGGGTAGCGGCCAGAGGCTGTTTTATTTTATTAAAGTAATTATTTGCCCACATTCGTGTCTGTTGTGCGTTTCTTTGCACTCATATTTGCAACAAGAAATACATCACATGATTATGTATAAGATTTCCATACAGCCTTAAAAAGATGTCTAAAACAGACAATTAAAATATTGACCCTCTAGGGGGAAAATGTCATTGAGGTAGGTGTGAATCTAAACAACGAACCGATTTACCAAATAAGGTGTCAAAGTGGAATCTGGTAGTAAATCTTATCCTGAAATCGAGTGCTTGCTTTAGTCCTTATTTACATTAGAGAGGACGGTAACACGAATAGTTGATGCAGGAAAGTTTCAAACCACAAGGACACTTGAGATGTTAGCTACACTTTAAACTCTCCTTGGTTTTATTTAGTCTTCTTTCTCAAGTACATTATTTTCTGGGAACTTTTTCTGAAGAAGAGTCATACCTGGAAAAGAGTTCTGTTTCATTTGATTTTGAGAAACCCCCCTTCCTTCTCCTTCCCACATGTACCTGTTATATAAGGCAGAAAAAATTTTTCTTTCTGCTTTGACATGTCTTACTTAATACTTTTCAGTTTACAGTGTATCAGTCAAAACTGACTTTCCTCTCAGGAACAGGTGTGGGCCTTTGAGGAATCTGTTTTATTTCAAGCTTCAGAAACCATCCTATGAGTGGCAGCCTTGAGAATTCTTGGTTTTAGCTGGTGCTCTTTCCTTGTAAGAAAGGCTCTTCCCCTCCCTTTCCCACCCCCCTACTCTTGGGCGGTTGTATCTGCGTTTGTCTGATGTTTGAAATTAGATCATGGCAGAACTATTTCCCTGAAGGTGTGTTATTGTTTTATTTCTTCAGGCATGAAGGAGTTCATAGAAAGTTGTTGGGTGTGATTAAAATTTTTTTCCAAAGTAATAACAAAGAGGAAATTATTTTTAATTTCGAAAGTGTCTTTATTTAATTCGAATCTTTTTGTTTGGTAGGTGGCCCAGGCAAATAGTGTCATCCATTGGCCTGTGTCGTTATGGTGGGAGGATTGACTGCTGCTGGGCCTGGGCCCGCCGGTCCTGGGGACAGTGTCAGCGTGAGTATCACCCCTGGGACTTCAGCTTCCTTTGAGGGCGGGCTGTCCACCATCCGTCATGGCTTCGCTCTGCACATCGGAGGGCTCATTTATGAGCAAGGCTTGGTGGTGTGGTTCTGATGGAATCTGCAGTCCCTGACCTCTTATTCTGCCACTTTCCAACCTGAGCCACCTGTAGGAAGGTGCCAGTTTTGTTATTCACAGAGAGCCACCTAGGACGCTCGTTTTAGCTTTTGTCCCCCATACCTCCAGCTCTTGTTTTCCCATCAGGCTTACTCTTCCCTTTGCTCTGGGCTCTGAGGTGGAAGTAAGATAGTGAGTCTAGACTGTATTTACACTAAATAAACTCTGAACCTTGTAGCACTTATAAATTCCTTACCATGGCTGTTGTATAAACTGGCCTATTTGTAAACCTTTTTTTTTGAAGTGAGATGGTATTGACTGGCTTCTAAATGGACCACCCAGTGTAATCCAATAATACCTCTGGAAAAAACCCCATCATCTTTAAGTTCCATGAGTAATCGACATCACGTAATAAGTACCCAATCAGAACACTGATTTTTATTTTACATGATCACAAATGGGTATTTTAATGGTAGAAGTCAGAGCCACATCCCAGAAGTTTGAGAAATTCATTCCCAGCATTTTATCTGGATCTTAACATTTTATCCCACTCTCCCTAACAAAAGAATCCACAAACTACCAAGTAAATTTCCGGCATATCTTTGGAGCACAAGGTTGGCATGTCTGGTTAGATAGTGGGAACTGAGTTGGGTGTCATATATCCCAGTGTTTACTGCTGCTGAGAAAGGGCCTTAGAGAAATAGGGAAGGATAGTTAAGTCTGGAGCTGGAAAGGGAGGAGCCTGCCTTAGAGAAGTGCTGGCAGGATGAGGAATCAGGTAGATCCCAGTTTGGAAAGCTAGGCACTCCCTCAGCTATTTCAGTCTTTGAGAACTGTGCGTGATGTCTGTCCTTAACTTTGTGAAGGAGGGAGAGTGACAGTCCCAGGTTGACCTCTCTGGTTAGGGATGGAAAGGTAAAGGGGACTAAAGTTTGTCTACCTGCTCCCTGCAAGCCACTGGGCCAGACGTTTTGCACAGTTGGGTCATTGCTGCTTTTTATAAAGGCAGATGGTGGTAACTTCAGTTTTCAGTAAACAAAAGAACTAGGTTAAGTTTCTGTGCTCCCACTGGTTGGTCTATTCCCGTTGTTTTTAAGGGAAGATGGTCAACAAAGAAGAATGGTACCTGGTGAAATAAAGTCTTATGCCACAGGGCCAGAGGTATTTGCACAGCTGGAGGGCACAGGTGTGGAATTTGAAGAGCAATCCGGTGTTGATAAGCAAAGGGTGAAGAGAGGATTCTTCTCTTGACCCAATACACACATCTCTCCTGAATAAAAAATAAGTAGTTTCTTTGAAGGAAGGGAGACAGTTTCCTCCTCCTTCACTGCCTTAATTTTCAGGACACTCCCAAAGCAAATGTTGCAGTGCTTTGGGTGTGCACAGGCCGCCAGCCCCACCCAGGACAAGGCTGCCTGGCAGAGTGCCCTGAGCTCAGTGGAGTACACCTTCCATGAAGGCAGCGTGTCAGGGCAGTCGGCAGAAGCACGCGGAGGAGTATATTTGCACTCTGCCAGATGTGCTAAAAGAATTCCGCGGAGAAAACTCGATCTCTTAGAGGTTCATCACCTGTGGAATTCCCCAGAAAGAACCTCTAGGAGCTGTTTTATGTCTCTTTACCTCGGAATTAAATTTTCTCTAATATATACTGGCTTGGCAGTTCTGAATTTGAATGAGTTTAAAGACCTTTGAAAGGTCCAGTGGCTTTACAAAACTTAAACATCCAAGTGATTTCCTAGCGTTCCACTTTCTGCACAGTAGCTTTCCCAGCAGATATGGGACACTATTCTATTATTTTCTATCCCTTCATTTTGATTCTAAAAGACTGCACAGTGGTCAAATATAGTATTGGATAGTACTTATCTTTTCCTTCCTGTTACTGAATCCGAGGAAGCTACAACATGGCATGAGGTAATTACTGAAATGGTAATAAACGCGTAAGGTGATCCTGCACAGATCACAGTTTACCTTAGATTTGGTGGAAGTTTGAGAGGCAGCATAATGGAGGGAACGTGGACTCTGGAGCTAGATTGCCTGGGTTTAAATTAGTTCCACCTCTTATTAGCTGTGTGACCTTGATCAGGTTATTCAGTCCCTCTGGGCTTCATTTTCCTCCTCACTAAAATGGATCTAAAATAGTACAATACCTCCTAGGACCACAACACGGCTTAAGTAAGTTATGATTTGTAAAGCACGTGAAACTACTGGCACAGAATAAACACTGTTTTGTGTGTTTGGTGAAATTAAAGAAATATAAAGGACTACTGCTACTGACAGTGTTCTGGGATGGGACATACCCATGCTATCAGATTCTTTGTTCTTTAGGCATGATATATGCATTTTTGCATTTATACTGCTGAAATAAAAAAATGGTTCCAAGGTTCTGTGTTGCAATAAAACAAAATGCCTTAAACTAAAAAGGGCCAGAGGGATCTTTACCATTAATATTACAGATGGCAGAGTTGTAAAAATGAGTTCACAGATGGATGCTGCCTTGTCTGTGTTTTATTTTTGCAGAACCTCAGATGGTCCAAAAGTCTCTTGCCAGTTCAGAGATCCCCCTGTCTTTGTTTTGCTGTAAACAGGTAGAGGAATGTGGTCACCTCAGAGTGGGAAGAAAGAATGGCGGCAAAACGAGGCTTGTCGGGGACAAATGGAAAAGTCCTGATTAATTTTTAAAGAAACCTTTTGTGAAATTAAAACCTTTGTCACTATATTTATTCAAGGAAAGTACCTTGCTATTCTTTAACAGTTACATCTGGTAATGGATTACCTATAAAAACTCCAAACAGCTTCTGGGAAATCTAATGTGAAAAATGTTTTTGCCTTCCTGACCCTTAGATAATCTCAGAGTTCTCTTTCCCATGAGGAGCATTCTCCCTTCCTTAGCAAAAGTGCCCTGGTTCTCGTTTTTCTGAATGATTCACTTTGGAATTTTCCTTCAAATCAGCACAGCAAAGCAAAAGGAAACTGTTCCCACCTGCATGTAGAAGCTCCCAATTTATCCCTTAGAAGATGTGTAAGTTGGGGGAGACCATACCCTCATCGTACTGTTTGTCAGGTCTCACACCCTAGAGCACTGACCCTTGGGTGAGTGTTTACCTCCGTTTGGTTGAGCATATGTGAGACATATTGACTCAATATTGTGTGAGTCGAGTATATGTATTTACACAAAACATGCTGCGTTTCATTTTCACTTGCTGCCCCCCTTTCCATAGACTTGTTGGGAGAGGACAATGGACATGGCAGGGGGCTTGCGTTGCCCAGCCTCTCTCCTGCCTCACCAAGTCCACCCGCAAAGCCGTGTTCAACCAGACTTCCCGCCCTTCCCTCTGGGACTGAGGAAGGAAGGACCAGAGCTGCTACCCAAACAGGCACAGGAGCTGTCCTTCTGCCTCCCGCCTGTGCCACCCAATATTCCCGCCCCACTGGGGAAAGCATGACCTATTCCAGACATAGGCAGGTTATGTTTTCATTGTTCTTTTAGAGATCATACCCGTACCTTCTTTCTATCCTTTGATTCTTTGTTCTGTGTTCTTGACTTATAAACAGATCTCTACATGTTGAGAATTCAGAATTGGGTTTTCCAGTTAATTGTCTTGGGCTTTACCTTTATTGACTATTGATATGGCTCTTGATTGTAAACGGGAAATTTCTTAATATGTTTATAACACACCGATGCTTCCATATTTACAGCACACAGCGCCTTAATCACTTAGATTATCACAAAATACCTGTAGTTATTCTATTTAACTTCCTTAACTTTTCCATCTTGTTAATGGCACATTTCATTTTAATTATTTTAACAATTTCTCTACTCAAGTGGAGATCTCTGTAATAAAGGTTTCTCAGGGTTTGTATATCTGATTTTAAAAAGCCATGTATTCCGTGGAAACAGTTCTTAACTAAAAGCACTAAACAATTAGGGACAGCTGAGTGGAGCCCTGACTTTTGTACCTGATTAGCCATTTAACATTTCTCAGCTGCAGTTTTCTTATTTTACAAGTGGATTTCTAAGGTGCCCTGCAGCTCTAAACCCCATCTGAGAACTTCCTTAATATTGAAAAGGGTATATAGGATCTAGATATTGCATTTCTGTATGGTTGTCTTTCTGTTTACTTTACTTGGACAGTTGGCTCTATATGTGGCTATAACAGTAGTGTTTCTGTTGAAAGCACTTTGTAAAGGTATGAAGAAAAACTCAAAATACAACTAGTTCTAGGTTTCAACAAAGCTGTTCAGTTCCTGAGTTCTTTGGCTGTCATTGAGCAATTTGTGGTTTTTGAAAGAATTTATATAAATTAGGATGGTTTTGTATCATTTTTCCTTAAGACCAGGCAAAATGCAGGTGTTTTGTTGTGTTTCTTTGGAGATTTTGTTGAGAAGTGAAACCTACTCCCAGAGTTTGCTTTGCTTTATTAGTTCTAAACCTCATTTTCTCCTCCCTCCTCTCTGAAGTTAGTAAAGGCTACAACTGTACAATTGCCATGTAAAGTGAAAATTCTGGATTTTTATCAGCGCTAGATAAACTTACAGGTTAGTGCAACTTAAGGGCTGAGAAACAGTAATTCATTCTGAAACTGTTTTGGAGTTGTCAAATAATTTCACTTGGATAATGTACCTTATGGCTAATGATCGTGGACCACTAGAAAGAATGATGAACAAAGCATTGAATTATTTATTTCTGTATTTCAAATGAAATGGTTATTAGTTTAAGCAGAGAATTTTGATTTGGTAAGTGAAACATTTAAGTGTTCACTTCATATTTCATTCCTTATTCATATCTGGGTTCAGAAATCAGCCTCTTAAAAGAAACATGATTTTTACATTTTTGCTCCCTATGTCGGTCATTGATTTCCTGTCCCTAGTCACAAAAGTATATAGATTACACCCTTCTTTGATTTTTTGGATTTTGAGTACTTTCTTTAAAATAGTTAAGAGTAAACAAGAAATATTGGAAGTGACTTTTTAGAAAAATTTTTTTAAATTTATTTTATTTATTTTTGGCTGCATTGGTTCTTCGTTGCTGTGCACAGGCTTTCTCTAGTTGCAGGGGGTGAGGGATACTCTTCATTGCAGTGTGCGGGCTTCTCATTGTGAGGGTTTCTCTTTGTTGCAGAGTACGGGCTCTAGGCACACAGGCTTCAGTAGTTGTGGCACTCGGGCTCAGTAGTTGTGTCTTGCGGGCTCTAGAGCACAGGCTCAGTAGTTGGGGCACACGGGCTTAGTTGCTCCGTGGCATGTGGGATCTTCCCAGACCAGGGCTCAAACCCGTGTCCCCTGCATTGGCAGGCGGATTCTTAACCACTGTGCCACCAAGGAAGTCCCTGGAAGTGACTTTGAAGGCCACACATAGTGTTCCCCTACTGTTCCTAGTGAGTGCCTTTCCATTAGTAGTGAACAACCATGGCAACCTCCACTGGCCATGAATCAACATTTTATAGATGAAGCAGGTTTTTATATCCATACAACTGTACACGCTCCAGGAGTAACTGGGAATCTCAAGGCAGGTTGTGCTGCTCAGAGCCGTGTTGAAGATTGCCAGCAGGTCCCAGGCCAGCTTAATGGAGCTGAGCACGCTTCACTGTCTTAATGTTTATCAGCTTCCTCCTCTAATTTTGGGGTGAGAATGCAAAATCTCATGTTTTATTTTTTGAGGTAGGAATAAATGCAAAGCAGTGGACAATCTTATAACTACTTTCAGCGCTAAACCTGAATCTCCAAATCCTTAGCAAGTCTGTTTTTTGATTAAGATTATCCAACCACCACTTTCCATGAAAAGGTTAAGAACAGCATGTACTTTGGGTGACTTCAAGTGGTCTTGGAATGCAGATTCCAAACTAGAATCAGTGTTGAAGAAGTTTGACCTTTTTCCATAGGTAGTTTTGGAGTATGTGTCGTCTTGAAAGTTAAGGTTCACAGAAATTACCTTGTTCCTTCATTCTTTCCCCGCATTAGTACTGATCTTTATATCATACTGTTGAGAGCTACTAATTTCCTTAGATCCCCTCATAAATTAATCTGGGAAGGTCTTAACCTTTACAGACTAGAAAATTTTAGCACTTCTCAGCCTGGGAGGTCAGGTCAAATCAAGGGAAGCCCTTCAGTGGGCTTCAGCTGCTCCGTCTGCCCTCACATACCTGCCACAAGGAGATGCTACCTGAAAGCGCACGTGCGCGTACACCTGGTCCTGAGGAGCCGCTTCCAGCCCAGAAACAGCACTTTGCTACTGGGAAACTTTTTGATAAGCTTTGGAAAATGTAGGTGTGCTTCCCCCACCCCTTTCTGTAGCAATGGTAATGGTGGTTTTCATCCGTAGAATTCATGTTATATGCATTTTCTTTTTTTTTTAATCTTTATTGGAGTATAATTGCTTTACAATGGTGTGTTAGTTTCTGCTTTATAACAAAGTGAATCAGTTATACATATACCTATGTTCCCATATCTCTTCCCTCTTGCATCTCCCCGCATTTTCAGTCAGTTGAATCAATTGCTTGCTTTTAAAGCGAATCCAGAGATGCTGAGTGATTCCTTGCAGTTTCCTTCAGTGAGTAATGGAAGATATTCATCACAGGGGCTGCGCCTTCATCACGGGGGAGATGAAAGGGAACGAGAGAAGGGTTATAATGGTCTAATCCTCATCACTCCTCCCCTCTCCCACCACCATAACAGATACTTTTGCCCCTTTCCCACCGATTTTGTGCAGGTTTAAAAATTTTTCCCATCAGCCTTTTTTTTTTTGCGGTATGCGGGCCTCTCACTGTTGTGGCCTCTCCCGTTGCGGAGCACAGGCTCCGGACGCGTAGGCTCAGCGGCCATGGCTCACGGGCCCAGCCGCTCCGCCGCATGTGGGATCCTCCCGGACCGGGGCACGAACCCGCGTCACCTGCATCAGCAGGCGGACTCCCAACCACTGCGCCACCAGGGAAGCCCCTGACTCATTCTTTTAAATATGGGTGTATCATATCTCTTTTAAATAGGGATGTACCATAATTAATTTTAAATTAATTAATTAAAAAATCCCCTATTTATGTACATTTAGGTGGTTTTCAATGTTTTGTTTTTACAAAATATGCTGTAGTGAATATCTTTACACATTCATCATCACTGTTATATACATACAGATATGGGAGAGATAGTCATCCTATTTTTATGTAAGTACAGTTGTTGAAGAGCTCTCATTTTATTTTTATAAGTTTTCTTATATGAAATATGTAACTTAAAGGTGATTAAATCACGGATAATACAGAGTGGAAACCTTCCATTCAGTCATTTTCTATTTTTGATTCCTTAGAAGATACCTTAAAAGACGAATAGAATGGACTTACTTCTATGTTTTTATGCCCTACCTTGTGTGGGAAAGGATGTGAAGTGGCTTCCAGGAATGAATGCAGTAAAATAGGAAGATAGAATTAACAATGGCTAGAGGAAGAAAAAAGGATAGAATAAAAGATAAGATGTTGGGAGGCGAGTTAATAAGCGCAGATATGTAAGCCATAGGATTTAAATTAATGTTTCATAATTATCTCTTAGTTGCTGCTAGCCAAAGGAAAAAGGGAAGTTTCATTGCTTATATAATTCATGTTGTTTGTTGGGGAAAAATCAAGCCAGTTATTTGGGGAAATTATGGCTTTTCCCACATATAGTACTGAAAAAAGACTTTCATGTGGTCTTCAGAGAGTGGGGTTGAATGATGGAGTGGAAGGGGCTACAGCAACGTGTTTATCATGAAGCAAGTGGTGGTTTTGTAAAGCTGTTCATAGAAGAGCCTCCAACCTAAGAAGAGACCCTTACTCTAGAACTGCAGTTCATAGAAAACTATTTTACAAGCAGCTTCAGAAACGTTATACATACTTAGCTTTCTGATGACTCAGCTTGATTCAGCCCAGAATATCTAGCAGTGATGGGTGAACTGTATAGTACAGGGCTTTGGGTGGACAATTCCAGGTTAGACAAAAGACAGTGTCAAGTTAGGATCTCTGACAGTGTCAAGTTTGCTGTAATATTAATTAAAAGCTAGTCCATATATTTTTTCTTTTCTTTTTTTTTTCAGCCCATGTATTTTAAAAATCAGTCAGCAGTTGATGGAATTGGTACCCAGAGGCATTGGGAATGGAATACAGATAGGTGTCTCCTAGGATCCAGTATTAGGAGGCTCTGCAAAGAAATCAGTGGGAGAATTTTTTTGTATCAATTTTGTATGAGTTATTATTTTTGTATTCATTGAATATCAGTATGAAAAGTCATTACCATTTTGTATGTACTTACTCATTTTCATGCAAATTATAACTTGGGGTAAGAGGTGAGGCACAAACATGGCTTCCAGGCATCATTTATCCTACTTACGCTGTTACTTGGAGTAAGGGCCAGTGAGCCCAGGAACAACAAAATCTTTGACCAGTGCTCATTTCCCCAAAGCTCCTGATTGTTATAGGTGTGCAAAGGAGCCCAAATGACCTTAGTTTTTTTTTTTTTTTTTTTTTTTTTGCGGTACATGGGCCTCTCACTGTTGTGGCCTCTCCCGTTGAGGAGCACAGGCTCCAGATGCGCAGGCTCAGCGGCCATGGCTCACGGGCCCAGCCACTCCGTGGCGTGTGGGATCTTCCTGGACCGGGGCACGAACCCGTGTTCTCTGCATCGGCAGGCGGACTCTCAACCACTGCGCCACCAGGGAAGCCCAGACCCTTAGTTTTTTTTTTTTTTTTTTTTTTAATTTATTTTTGGCTGTGTTGGGTCTTCGTTTCTGTGCGAGGGCTTTCTCTAGTTGCGGTGAGCGGGGGCCACTCTTCATCGCGGTGCGCGGGCCTCTCACTGTCGCGGCCTCTTGTTGCGGAGCACAGGCTCCGGACGCGCAGGCTCAGTAGCTGTGGCTCACGAGCCCAATCGCTCCGCGGCATGTGGGATCTTCCCAGACCAGGGCTCGAACCCATGTCCCCTGCATTGGCAGGCAGATTCTCAACCACTGCGCCACCAGGGAAGCCCCCAGACCCTTAGTTTTTATTCTAGTTCATCTGGATCTCATGGAGGGCTGCTTTAAATAAGCCACTGGGGCCTGAATAGACTCAAAGCAGAGTCTCATGTCACCGTCCAGACACAAACTTAACTTGTTTTCACTGGAGTATGAGGAAAGGTTAATCCTCATGCACTCCTGAAGCTCCATTGGCAATGGAACCTGAAACTCTGGGATACATATGCCCTAGGAGAATCTCTCTCTCAAAAAAAAGAAAAAAAAAAAGAAAGAGAAAGGCTCAACAGGATGTGTCTGGAGAGGGCCCCAGTAAGTGCCCCATCTCCTTGGGAGAAACAGAGAAAGGGACTTTGAATGCCTTTCCCCAGAGATCAGCACCAACCAAGGATCTAACCTGTCCAAGAATTGTCACCCTATATCAACCTGGAGGGGAGCCAAGGAGTTTACATCGCCAGGGCCAAGATCTTACATTTCTTTGTGAGAATAAATAAATGATCAGTTCTCAAGTATAATAGAATGTAGCCAAGATAATTTCGCTTGAAAAAATTTCAAAGTAATATCAATCGCTGACCATAGAAAAATACTGTAGCATAGGCCTAATGTGATTGACAGTGCATCCCTGGGAATCTACCAGAGAAAATTGGTTTCAAAATGTATATCTAGTTACTTAAAAATCGTCAGTGTGTTACAAGGTATAGAGTTCAGTTAAGTAATATCAAATATAAAGAAATTTATATTTGTGCATTTTAAATTATATTTAGTGCATTTTAATGCACTAAAGCTTCATTTTCCAATTTCATCACGTAATTACTACTAGTGCCTAGTTGAGATAATTATGGTCATAATATAAATACTAATAAAATTCCTAATAAAGCCAGCATAAAAGAGTACGTTACAGCCTAGATGTGATAATGTATTATTATGTATGGTAAAATAGTGTAGATATCCATGTGTTATTACATATTCTTTCATAGATAGTCTCAAGAATTTTAGTTTTAACTTAGCCTGATGAAACGCTGTTAAGTCAATTTGTTATTCTTACGTCTGATAGAAGGAAAAAGAGATATGAATAATCAAATTGGTTTCGTAGCTTTACAATATAGTAGTTGATTTTGTAGAAGAAACAGTTTTTCTCCAAATTATACTTAATTAGAAGCCCTCATTTTCTGCCATATATTAACCAAAGGCTGGAGACAGCCTTGGTAGGTGTTAGATGCTGGGGAAAGCCAACCTGAGACTAAGAATCTGCTGTAGGTGATTTGCATGAGGATAGTCTAGAATCAAATACATTTTAAAACTGAACACTTCATTTAGTTAGTATCTCTTTAATGGTCCTGTAGATTAATGCTATAAATTCTCCAAAACTGACATTGTTTTCCTATTATAACATCGTCAGATCACAAGGTTAAGGTTGTCTTTTGTAAATATTACTGACTTATTCTGAACTTTTAGGAACTATGTCATCACAGTTTAAATTTGTGCTAACGTACACAAAAGAAGAAACTATTAGACATTTCTGGATTTATGCTTACTTTGCCAAAAACAGTGTTGTTTTTCAAAAATCTCTAGCCTTGTTTTTATAGATCAGAGTTTTCAAACTCAGTTTCTATGAAAGATCCCTAAATGGTCAAAGGTGTGTGTTTTTAGCACAGAGACTAACTCCTTGGATAGATTTTCCGAACATAAGCTTCCTGCCACCCAAAATATTTTTCTAAAGCCTTTGTTACCTCCTATTTTATTTTAATGTTGATTTTGTAGGTACTTGGTAACTGTCTGCCAAGGGCTTTCATGCCAACAAATAGCAAATAATAGAAAAACACAAATTGCAGCTCATGCTTAAGTGTGTGTTTTTTTTTTAAATGTACGTGGATGTTTAGAGTTGATTTTGTATTATATAACTTACTGTGGCAATAGTTTCTACTGGGTAAATTGTCCCAAGCTCATCTGATTATGTAAATATTTCGTGGTGTTTCATATAGATAATGGTGGTTTCAATTTCTTTTGTCCCTTGGATTGAGTTTTTAAATCAAAACTCAATTGAGTTTTTACTGATGAATTAAAAGGTTCATTGCATCTTGGTGTCTATGTATGGCCAAAAATTAGGATATTCCCCTGTATAGTTTATTTCCTAATTAAGGCAGAATTGTGTTTTTTTGAAACAGGTAAATTGGGGGAGAAAATATAAAATTATGAAGAAATGATTTGTAGATTTGTTAAGTTTTCTGTTCTCTGATCTTGTGTTGAGGTCTGATGAATGCTATAGCTTTAATGCGTATAAAGCAGTAGACTGAAAGTTGGGGTCATCCAAATTCTTACTCAAAATGCTATTCGTGGGTGTGGGATCTGTTGTCCTGGATGTTGGTGTTACAAACATGCAGAGTTGGAGAGCTGTCTATGAATAGAGTTTGCCAGGCTAATATTAACTTTTTTGACAATGAGAAATATGTGAAATTTAGGGTTGGGGTATGGAGAACATCTTAGAGTTACTTTTTTCCTAGCTAGAGATTAGGGTTAGAAGGTAGAAGTACAGCGTCAGGGAGGACCATTCCCTTTCATCTATGTACCTGGCATTTATCACCTGGAAAGAGGTGCCTGTATCATGTTTAAGAGACTGTCTGACGATATGCCAGAAGATAGGGATGCCTTTGGCTAATAAGGAGGCTCAGTTCCTTTGGGTTTCTTATCCCTCATTTTCCCTAACTCTGTCCAAAGCCCAGGATGGACTCCCAATCTGTAACCTGTGTTTAGCAGGCAAGAAAAGTCATCCCCGAATAGTTCAGTTTCTTTGGTTTATATTAGTCACAATTTTATAAAATCATTAGGGTGCTTATGATCCTTAACCATGCCTGATAATCACTGAGACCCCTCAGTAGAGCGTAGTGTCACTGAGAGCCCTCAGGTGAACTGAAGCAGTGGTCTGGGACAAGTTGCAGGAGAGAGTTCTACAGTTGTGAATTCTCACCAAGTGGCTTTGCCGGTGAGATTGCATGTGTTAACCACTGTGGCTCTTTACAGTGGCTGTCGGGAAGCAGGTTATCAGGAAAAAATGGGACAGATTTTTCTGTATTATGTGCTACTAATGAATCCATTTTAGTGCTTTTTAGTGGGGTTTATACCACAAAACAATACATGTAGGGCATTTATTTTTGGCAGCTTTCACAAAAAAACGTGGTGATGGTTGCCTATGAAAATTTCCTTACGTGTCAATAGAGAATAGATTCCAGAAACTTTCTGGAAATAATCTTCTCCATGTTTAAAATTGCTTTGATTTAAAATGCAGTTTTGTATAGTTTTAAAATGCAAATTTTAGAATATGGGGCATTGGCTAAAATTTCATGCTAAGAAGTCTTACTTAATGGCTATACATACTGATAACATAAAACTTGCTAAATCTATGTGTGTCAAGGCTGATTTAAGTTAAGTAAGAGAAATGTGACCCAACTTAAGATATTATGAACAAAAATAAACTATACAGAACTGTTGGATGCTTGGTACTAACGTAACTACTTAGAAAACAATGACGTTTGCTATTCTTTATTAGCTTGTTTTACCTCTGTTTAAAATCATTTAATATTTTTTCTTGATAAATTAGATTTTTCAAAATTGGCATTTAAAGAGTATTAAAGAAACGGTATCCTTTTATATTTTTCCCTTCTCATACATAACCCTAGTCATAAACAGTTTTCTTTAATATGTGATCCAGAATTAATTTGCAATTTATACTTTGATTTATTTTCAGCTTTTTGCTTAGATTGTACCTGATATATTTCATTACTTTTATTTAAGAAATGTATCAACATCAAGATATGGTGAGTTCTTTTAAAGTTATAAACCTAACCAACATACAAAAAAACCTCTAACAGGCAAATGTAATGTGTACCTTTAAAAGTACAGAGCAATCATTCTGGATCGATAGTTAGATTATTACTTTAATTGAATCAAATTGGACTTAGAATTATTTTCTCCTAATATTACCTAAAAGAAGACTCCATTCACCTAATTTTAAATTACACAAATAAATACACAAATGGAAAGTTAAAAGTCTTTCCTCTTTAAAGCATATTTTATGCTTTAAAGAGGAAAGACATTAATCCAAAAGAGAAGTCATACAATCATCTCTTCCCTTACCTCTAGGATCTCTAGGTTGGTCGAATGCTGACCATTACTAGTAGTGTTTCAAGTTTCTTCCATTTACTTTCATTAAAATGGGTAATTTACGTATCTTCAAGTGAAATGGCTGAGCTTTCACACTAATTCTTGTTGCTATTGACAACCAAAGCAGCCATGCAAGAAGAAAATGCTGTGGAAGGAAAGAAAAAAAAAACCTTAATATTTCCTCCGCAAAGTTGGAGAGAAAAGGGAACACACAGTATGTAAGAAACAGGTAAGTAAAGATATATCAATTTAAAAACTACCAGACTTGGTTACTAATTTATCAAAAGTTTTAATTTTTTTCAGATATTTTGTCCAACACTCATTTAAATAAAAGGATACTGTCTCTTGGAACCAAAAATTAATATTCTGAAAATGAAAAATTGGATTGGAAGGTACCGTGTCACAAAAGGTCTGAAATACTTTAATTTAGAATTTGAACTATGAAAGAATAGCACAACTTCAATTATTGGTTAATATTTTTGTTACAAAATGTTTTTTAATGACAAAATGGTGACTAAAATATTACTATTTTGAACATGTCCTAGATTTTTTTGTTTGTTTCAGAAAAGCACTGAAAGTTGCATATGTGTAAGTCTCCGGGAATGTAACAAGTTGATAAATACCCAAGTCCAGCCTCCTTACAGAGAAAAGATCTGGAATTTCTTTTTTTGGACATTTGTTTTGCAGCTTTCTACGTCTTAAGGCAGAGAATAGCCAGGATAAGGTGCCAGCTCAAAGGTTAGATGAACATATTTTTTGAAATAATTTTGGCTAATCTATGTCTTGAAAGACATACAGTACTTCTAAATAACTTTACAAAGTTATTAATAAAACTTAACACTAGTTGTGTTTTTGAGTTGCTTTTGGTGGTGGTGGGGAACTATATTCCTTAGAGATGTGTTTCTTCTGTTCATAATTTTATTTCAGTTATTACATTAAACTTTTCCCTTTCAGTTTATAATTCCTTTCTCCTGTTTTATGAATCTAATAAATTGACCTCCATTCTAACCTAAAGGACAGTTTATGTCCTTTAATTCCACCAAATGAAATTACTAACACCATCCTGTCATTAACCTGAGGGAATTGTATCTCATATTCATTAATTCTCCATGGAAAGAATCAGGTAAGAAATATTTTTATTGTATAAGATATGTAAGATGTTATAATAGCACCTCGTAGTATTCATGCTATTGTTTTGGTGCGTAAAGTGTTTCTTGTTTTAAATATTTTTGGAAGTGAACAGTGTTACCTAACAAATCACCCTTGTGATACTTCTGTGGAAATTTTTGGTGAAATATGCAAAATTCTATTTAACGGAGTTGGGACCAAGAAGACAATGTACTTTAAACTGATAGATGGAAGATACTATGACATGTCAGAGAAAATGTTTTTAAGGGGAGATTTTAATAAAATCACTTGGGAACAAAATTGATAGTTCTAGAAATAAAAGTTAAGAAATTTCTCTGTTCAGGGACACTTAAAAAACCAAAGTATATGTATCTTATATTTACTATCAGCTATAGTATTAACTAGCAGAGCTATGGCAGAGGTTAAGGAGGTCATAACAAAGAGTATAATGTGGGCTTTGTCACCAACAGATGTGGGTTCAGGACCTGTTCCTGTGACTCACCAACTATGACATACTAGATATTTTACTTAAATCTTCTGAGCCACAATTTCCTAGTCTTTAAACCTACTTGGCAAGATTGTTGCTGGCCATAAGGAGAATGCCTCATGCAGAACAGTTCTTGATAAATGTTTGCTATTATTATTGTATGGTCAATATAAAGAATACAAATGAACTTTGAAACAGTGTTTTATTTTTACTAGGGTCCATGGTGGCATCCATGGCATAGCATATTTTAGAATACATTTTGTTTACCATGCCCATCATTTGGAAAAAACCCATTGGAAGTAGTAGAAGATTTCTCAGATTATTCATGTCTAAAATAAAAACTGTCATTGGATGACCATCTGTGCTTTTGAACCATTCCTTTTCCACTTCTTTAATAACATCCATTTGCAAATGTCAGAGTGAAGTAGGCTTTGGTTACCAAACCCAAGGAAAAGGAACTGGAAGGATCGAGAATTGAATTGTAGAATTACATGTAGAGTTACTTAGTCATTTATTTGACACACATTTGAGAGTTTACTAGAGGCAAGGAGCTAAGTTAGGGGCTGGCAGAGATACAGAGATTAGTAAAACATGGACTCTTGCTTGGGAGGAGCTGATTTGGTAAGATGGTTGTCTCTTATTCCTTCCAGGATTCTAAAGTAGGCAAGAGTTAAGGATGAAGAGTTGAGGCTGTTTAGAGGAAGAATTACTTCCTGCTGGCGAGGATCAAGGAAGATTTCACAGACTCAATAGTGTTCAGTTGATTCATTCATTCAATAGCTACATACTGAGGGCGATTACCTGTCTGATCCTGTGCCAGCCACTGCAGATACATTAGGAAGATGAAGCTACAGGCATTTATGTCATTCCCTGTCAATGTTGAAGGCCCACAGATGAAGACAATATTGGATGAGAGGTGTGTTTTGAGATAGGATATTGTGAGAGCATGTCTCAGTGGGCAGTATCCCCACCCAAGAGTGATGGACTGGCGGCCTGGCTAAATCCCGAGGGATAAGTAAGTCAAGTAAAGGGCACCCTGGCCAGACAGAAAAATGCACTGAAACCTCAGAAGCCAGAGTGAGAGGCACATTCCAGGAAATGTAAGAACCTTCATTTGGCATTGGGGTATGTGTTTGAAGGATATCTGATGAGAGATGCTGTGGGAGAGGTAGGAATGGGCTGACTCATGGAAGGCCTTTGATGTCATCTTACATAGACTAGGGTTTATCCCAAAGTTGCAGAGGGACATTGTACAGATTTTAAGCAGGGGAATTACGTAATCAGATTTATGTTTCATAACTTACAAGCTGGTGCCAGTGGGTCGGATCTAGCATACAGGTGAATTTGATTTTGCTCACAGAGAGTGTTAAGATTTTTCGAAATAGTCGCCAGTGTTTCTGAGGAAAAGTGGGTATCAGGCTTTGTTGATAAATCAGTAGCTCTGCGTTGCTGCGCGGAATTGGTGGGCTGGAGTTGCTTAGCGTTGCCCCATTTGGAGAAGCATGTACTCCTTTTTATCATAGGGCTCACTGCTTCAGGCAGATGCCCAGGATCTGTAGGCATTTGGGGTTCTGGGGCCAATTTCTGAACATTTTGCTGATTGGCAATTAAGAGATAGCCCTTTGAGGCTCGGGACTAGAGGCTGTTACAGTAAACCTGGTGAGAAATTGAGTTTTAAGCGGTATTGGTGGGACCAGAGGGAAGACTAGGGATTGAAAGATAGAAAAAGAAAGGATGGGGAAGCATGCTTTAGGACAGTGCTGGGGAGTGCAGGCTTCGTAGACAGACTTGGCTGCTACCAGACCTGTGTTTTTGAGAAACTTACCTAACCTTCCTGAGCAATAGCTTCTTTTTTGGTAAAATATAGATAAGAGCCCTACCTTACGGGGTTTTTATGAGGATCAAATGAGAAAATGCAAAACACTTAGTTCAGTAACTGGTTCCCATTGATTCACATTCAGGAAAATGGTGGTTGGTGGTGGTGAGGATGGTTGTAAGGAAGATGGACTCCAGGATGATGCCTGCGTTTCTGGTGTGTGATTTGGTGAGCTAGAGAACATGGGAGAAAGTGCAGATGAAGACTTCAGTGTTGGATGTGATATGTGTGAAGTGCTTATGAGACTTTGAAGTGGAGAGATGTGATACGTGGTTGGATTCCAGGGCCTGGAGCTCAGGGGCGCGATGTGAGAAGGGCACAGGGTGTGATTTGATGATCTCTCCACCCCTGTCCTACCCAAACCTTCCTTCCCCTCCGTCACCTTCAGTCAACATTAATGATCCTCACAACTACCTCCATAGAGGATCAACGTTACACAGTATCAGAAGAATGTGGGAGAGGTAAAATACTATATTGCCTGTTGGCTGAAATGTTCTCTGAGAGTTTTCAATTCTTGAAAAACTTTCCTTCCAGTTTACCATTTTGGCCTCCAGCCGAAAGAAATGAGTAATTCAATATTTGTTTATATCAAAGGCTGAAAAACATCATACTCTACAAACATTCTATCTTCTTTCCCCTTTTGGTTGGATTTTTCTGTTTCCCATCACTATCACTCCTAAAAGCAAATTTTCAACTAAAAGTAAATCATTGTTAGGAATGAATGACTGTACTTATGTTTGAAATTTATATTCTTTCTTAGCTGAACATACTGAGAATCAGCCCTGCCTCCAGGCCTGGCTCAGATGCCACCTCCCCCTTTCTTTCTTCCTGATTTTAGCGGCAGGAAGTCTCTTCTTTCTCTACATTTAGTTATTAACACTGGCACGGGGCCTATCTCATCCTGCCCTACGTTGTGGTTACTTGTGGATTTATACCATTTGTTCTGCTAGGCTGTTAGTTCCATGAAGCTGGGGACTGTTTCTTATACATCTTTAGCTTCTGCAGTGCCTAGTCTAGCTCAGTCAGTACTTTGAACGTATAAGGACCAGGCACTTCTGTACAAAAGGCCTAAAAAGTGTGAACATGATGTAATCTTAATAAGCAGATTGTAGTTTTAGGAAAGACTGTTTACTGAGAAAATAAATATATTTAATTTGTCTGCCTATCTTATGACCTTATTACATATTAGAGATCTTAACTCTTTTTTTTTTTTTTTTTTTTTTTTGCGGTATGCGGGCCTCTCACTGTTGTGGCCTCTCCCATCGTGGAGCACAGGCTGCGGACGCGCAGGCTCAGCGACCATGGCTCGGGCCCAGCCGCTCCGCGGCATGTGGGATCCTCCCGGACCGGGGCACGAACCCGTGTCCCCTGCATCGGCAGGCGGACTCTCAACCATTGCGCCACCAGGGAAGCCCTAGAGATCTTAACTCTTGATGAAGCTTCTTAAAAGAAATCTATTTACATGCTTGAAAACACATAAAGTGTAATCTGATTGTGTCATCTACTGCTTATAATCCATTACTGTTCGCCGTTATGGATAGAATGCTGATTCCCTGAGTACGAGAGTCTTCAGGCTGATGATTGCCTTATTTTAAAAAGGACTGTTTTTTGCAATGTGGACCCAATCCCAGTGGACTGCCCTCTCATTGCCAGACCCTCTGCTGCTTCATGCCTCTCTGGCTTTGCTTATGCTGCTTGTTCTGAATAAGGCCCTTCACCCAGCCACATGGTGAATTCCTACTCACCCTTTAAGATTCAGTTCACATTTCTTCCTGCCGCCTTTCCTGACATTTTTCCTACTCCCTCCTGTCTGCAGAGAAATTCTTCTTCTATATTCTTTTAACACCTTGTACACCTGTCATGTCTGTCTTTGTCAGGAGACTGTATGAGATTTCAGAGCAGGTACTGTGTATTTAAAGAGCTCAAAGCTAGTGGGGGAAGAGGATAAGAAGAATAACTGTGATAATAAAGCATGATATATGTGTATATATCAATATATGTGTATAAAATTTATGGCAGGGGTATGCACAGAGGTTTAGGAAAGTGCTGAGGAGGGCTCCAAATTCAGGAGGGGCAAAAGCAAATACTGTTTAAGCTGGGTATTGAAGTCTGTCTAGATGTTAGTCCATCAGACAAGGGGAAGAATGACATTCCATGTAAAAGCATGCAAGTATTAGAGTATGTTACTTCCTGAGAACTGCCATCAGTTGGTCTGTTTGTGGATATGATTGGAGATGAGGCTGGTGGGACAGACAGGAGTCAAATTATGAACTGTGGGGTTGAATGCCATACTGAGAGTTTGAACCGGTATGATAAGTGTAATGATAAGTAAACATAGTGAGGACTCAGTGAGTATAAGGGGGAGAGTGACATGGTGAAACCCCCAGTTTTTTTTTTTTTTAGATGTTGGGGGTAGGAGTTTATTTATTTATTTATTTTTGCTGTGTTGGGTCTTCGTTTCTGTGCGAGGGCTTTCTCTAGTTGTAGCAAGCGGGGACCACTCTTCATCGTGGTGCGCGGGCCTCTCACTATTGCGGCCTCTCCCTTTGCGGAGCACAGGCTCCAGACGTGCAGGCTTAGTAGTTGTGGCTCACGGGCCCAGTCGCTCCGTGGCACGCGGGACCCTCCCAGACCAGGGCTTGAACCCGTGTCCCCTGCACTAGCAGGCAGACTCCCAACCACTGCGCCACCAGGGAAGCCCCACCCCCAGTTCCTAATACAGTTTCTTAGACACTGTAGCTATTCCTCTTTGTCATTCTTATAATTCTCATTATAGATAACATTATATTGAGCTCTTACTATGAGATGGGTACTGTTCTAAGTACTTTATTTGGATTTTCTCATTTAATCATCCCAGTAAACCTATGGGTAAATTCTATATGCACCATGTTGCTTTACTATTTTGTAAGTAAAAAATGGCAGTGCTGACAACTTCCCCTGGTTCAACCTATGATCCTCATTTTAGATCAGAGAGAAGCTGGGTAATCTGCATGGGTCACTCATTTCCCAAGTGGTAGAGCTGGGACCCAGCAGTCTAACTCCAGCATGTGTGCCTTACCCTCTTCTCTAGAGTGCACTAAGTGAGCAACAGCTCACATGTTAAGAAATATTTGTCAAAGTATACATATTATCTACTCATGTTTATAATTTTTTTCCCATTTTTATGTTTGAAAATTTCAAATCCACAGAGGAATTGAAAGTATAGCAACAGTAAATAGCCATATACTCTTCATGTACAGTTGTTAACATATTACATATTTGCATGTATGCACACTCTTCTCTCTCTCTCTCTCTCTATATATATATATATACACACACACACACATATACACACTCACACATATACACATATTAGTGAGCCATTGGAAAGTAACTTACGACATAATGGCTCTTTGTACCTATATCCTTCAGCATGCATACCATTATCACACTTAAGAAATGTAACAAACAGTCCATAATTAGATTTCCCAAATTACCTCCAGATGATTTTTATGGTTTTTTTCTGATCCAGGTCCAATCAAGGATTACATATTTCATTTAGTTGACATTCCTCTTTGGTCTTCTTTAATTCAGAAGAGTTCTAGATCTACTATTTTTTTCCTTCTTGACAATAACATTTTTCAAGAGTCCAGGTCAACTACTTGGTAGAATATTGCACAATCTAAATTTGTCTAAGGTTTCCTCATTATTAGATACTAGTTAAACCTTTTTTGCAAGAATATTACTAGGTGATCATATATTATAACATTCCCATTGCACATAATGTCAGTTTGTTCTATTACTGGTGGTGCTAAGTTTGATCACTAGATTAAGGTTCTGACTACCAGATTTTTCCACTGAAAGGCACCTTCTTCTCTTTGTAATTAGTAAGTAATTTATGGGGTGATACATTGAAACTGTTTGAATATCCTGTTCCCCAACAAACTTTTGGATAATTTTTGCTCAAATTATTTAATGGTGGTTATAAAGTTGTTTTTTTCAGATTCTGTCATTCCTTCTGCGTGTTCACTGCATTCTGTAAAGAGGAGCTCTGTTCTCTTCTTTTTTAGAATCACTTTGGACCCGTGGGTTCTTTTATTATTCAATTGTTATCAATTACTATTCTTATTCTTCTTGGTGCTCAAATTATCCCAAATTTGGCCAATGGGAACACTTCCAAGCAGCTCCTGTGTCCTTTTCACTTGTTTCCCTCATTCTTTCAATATGTCCTTGCTTTTTGTCAGAGCAAAACATTTCAGCCTCTCTGCCCCAGCCCTGATTCCTTTTATTGTGGGACGGTATTTAGAAACAAAGATCTGGAGACTTCCCTAGTGGTCCAGTGGTTGAGACTTCGCCTTCCAATGCGGGGGTCTGGGTTCGATCCCTGGTCGGGGAGCTGGGATCCCACATGCCTTGCGGCCAGAAAACCAAAACATAAAGAACAGAGCCAATATTGTAACAAATTCAATGAAGACTTTAAAAATGGTCCAGGTCAAAAAAAAAAATCTTGACAAAAAAAAGAAACAAAGATCTGGGTGTTATGTGTGCTCATTGCTACCGTTACCCTACTTAAAAAAACAAAAACAAAAATCTACTTCACACTTCCTGATAAGTAATAACACTTTCTGATGTGTTCTTAAAGTCTCATTTGGCATTAATCTAAATTCCACTCTTGTACCACAATGAAAACAGAAAGAAAAGTTAAAATTTCAAGTAAACCAAAAATGACAATACTTTTCAGAAGATAATTCTTAAGTGGAAATGGATACTGTTTAATTATGGTGAATAAAAGTTAGTTTGAGATTCAAAGATGCAGATGCAGGCACTTATTTTCTTTGGTCTACTTCAGGAATTAAAAGTTAAATAGAGATTAAATAGGTACTTGAGAAATTTGAATTGGATTTTCCCAAAGACAAAAATAAAATAAGG